>NC_092630.1:38562115-38863365 GCF_039555335.1 Amphiura filiformis
TTAGGGGTTTCAGCATAAAAAATTCTCCATGTTGTACATAAATACATGCTTGAAATCAACAATGTGTACAACTCTTTGGAGGTCCATAAATGTATAAAGGGAACCCTTTACAACTTTGAAAATATGTATCCTGGGAAACTTATTTGTAACAATTCAAATCTGGCATCAAAAACTTGTAACTCCTTTACTTTAAAAGATATAGGGCCCTCAAAATGCAACAAAATCCAGGACCAACTTTGGGGGTCAGAACTCCAAAAGTAAAAATAATTTTATTGTCCATTTTTTTGCCAGTCAGAGCCCTTTGGTAGGACATTACTTTTATCCAATATTGAGCCTATTAGAATACTTTTAGCTGAGATATTACCCATGCAAAACCACAATTGTACATTTTGTGGGCTCTGACTGGCAGTTAATAAAATGACCCCCAAAGTTGGTCCTGATGGACGGTTGCATTTTTTAAAGACCCCCTGAAAATAATGTCAGACAATTTTCCACCATCAACTTCAGGTATGTTGAAAATATGTCCATGTACAACATTTCTGAGAGATATTGGCTTGGGGTCTCGATGGCTTCAACACATTAGTTAGGTTTGCATTCTCCATAAACTTGTACAAAGTCATTATGCATGGAAATCAACAATAGAGTACAACTCTATAGAGTAGGCAAATTTTCTGGATTTTACTTTCTCATTAATATCTACCACCACACAGAAAAAGAAAAAAATTGAAGAGGTGCTGCGGTGCACATCCCTGGAGTTGACATGGAATGGGTCAACAGCTATTTTGCTGACCATTTTCTAATGGTTTATGTGCAGCGTTCGAAATTTTGGTTGTCCGGTTGCCCGGGACAACTAAAAAAGTCGCCGGACAACCAAATATACTGATTCAGTTGTCCGCCGGACAACCATAAATCTAGCCAAAAGTCACATTTGTAGGCCTACGGACAACCAAAAACTTAGACGGACAACCAGAAATTGTAATCTGGTTGTCCGTGGGACAACCATTTATTTTTCCTAAATTCGAACACTGTTTATGTGAAAATAAAAATTACACAAGGTGAAGGTAGTGATGACTTATGAAGTTTTACTTTACTTTCAGAATTTTTCACACCCTGAATAGTGTTTTCAACAGTCTCTTCACTTTTCTAAACTGTTTTAAAACATGAATAAAGTGATACAGTACTATCCCAATATCCCAATTCACAGGTCTATTTGGGCTTTTTACTTTGTTAATTACATATTTTGGCTCTAGATGAACCTTTATACACACACACACTTTACACAAAATTGGCCTAACTGATGGTTAGCTGTCATATATCACTGGTGTGCAAGTTATTCTGGTAAGGCTAAAAATAATGCTATGACTGATGACTCAAAATGCTTGGCAGTTTCAAAAATGAATATGGTCATGTGTTTTATACTCGCCTCCTTTTGCGTTACATAGGCGATTTTGGTTTCACGGCATGAATTTTGCTTTCATTATTCATATTTTCTGAAGTATACCCCCTAGCATAGTAAAAGTATACATTTTCTTGCAGGGAATTTCTCAGGGAATTCAAATATGAACTCAAAATGAACACTAGGTATAAGGTGCTCAAGTTGTAGATACAAAAATGGGTAACATTTTGTGTTTCAAGGTATACAAGGTTTTCATGTCATGATTTTTTCTGTGGTGACCCTATATCAGTTGTGATGCTATTTTCTTACAGTCCAGGGGTGGACCCTTACAGCAAAATATAATTGTTTGAGGTTTATGATTTACAAAATTTAAATCCGAGCAATCAAAAATTGTTAAAATATGAACTAGATTATGCTTCAATATTAATGAACTACTATGTACTGATACTTATTTAGATTACATCCTATATAAATTTGATTAGCATGTTTGAATTCTGTGGTTCAACAGCTTTACAAAATGTATACTTTTGCTACCGTGAGGATGAATACCTCTGAAGATATGTGGCAATTTATCCGGGCTGATACGTCGCCGTAATCAAAATGTTGGTGTTTTACAAAATTGTGTGTAAAAGATAGGAGACAAGCATGAAGTCATGTAATGTATCTTGATTTAAAGTCCTTTAATCTGACCTAAAGTAAGGCTAAAACAGTGAACCTTGAGGAAGAGTAATGTAAGCTTATTTTAATACCCAAAAAGTGATAATGCACCACAAATTAATAACAAAAATTTCAAATTTCAGATTTGAGGGCTTAAAATAAAATTTCCCCATTGAGTTTGTACAGGCGGCGCCGCTTCCTGTGGCGCCGCTTCCTGCACCACCCCTGGCCTTCAAACTTCAAATAGCTATATCTCCATTTCAGTATAAGCTAGACCAATGCCACTTTGCAGGCATATGGCATATTGATACAGCTTTAAAATGATATCAAATATGTTGGGATAGCTTTTGTAGTTTTTTAAAAAAGAAAGAATTACAACAGCTCGATTCCAAAAAGCGTAACAGCACCACCCTTTTTGGGAGGCGAGCTCAAAACGTGTGACCATATCATTTGCGAGTGTTTAAAAGTACATTAGTACGTACAGCATGAAATTGTGGTTCATTTACACAATTGAAGTACGGTACCGTACAAATATCAATTGGAGAGCTAAATATCATTCTCCTTTATCCGATTTAAGGTGAGCAGTAGAGAGTGATTGCTCTCGCTCAAAAATGAATGCACGCGGCCGGGGTGCTTTGAGACATAGCATTTTTTTAGCCTAAAACAATTAAACATTTTGTACATACCACCATGCCAATGTTGTTCTTATCTTGCCCAGACTCCTCTACTGCTTCATCTATAACAAGATTCATGAATGGATCAAACCCTCTTAACACACCTGTTACTCTTCTGTTAGCATTCAGTTTCACTGCAATGAGATGCAAATAAGCACATTTCATTATTAGTACTGCATTATATCCACTTTGTGGTGTCTGCAGTCTGCACGTCTGTTACTTGTTTGCACTGCAACTCAATTCATCCGTATTCAGTAATACACACCATTCATGTCAGTTAATAATTAATAAGTCTAAGCCTCTACATACATAAAGGGTACAAAAATGTACATGGATTTATTACTGCATCCAATAAAATAAATCATCAGTCTGTCCCCGGTGTAGTGTCTAACAGATAAGCCTCAGATCGGTGATACCAATTACAGATTTTTGGATTCCAAAATGGGCCCGATCAGATTATGATTTTTTCCCCCAATTATTAGCTAGTAGGCCCTACATGTAGCTAGTGCCCTTGCAGAATTTGTCGATTTAGATGTTCACAAAGTTAATGTTTTACCGGTACTGTATTTTCTTGTGTATAAAAAGCTACATGTAACTAAAACGTGCACTGCACGTCAGATAAACAATCAGGTCTTGAAAATATGAAGTGCTATAAGCCACACAGGTAGGCCGTATACATGGTATTGTTCTAATATAGATAAGCCTTGATGAACCCGGTGCGCATTTTCTCCCATAGACTTTACATGCAACCGACAACCGTATACCCATTCCGTATCCCAATTGCACCACCCTGCATCTTCGTTAACTTAATTACTCACAACTTCTTTATTTAAAATCACAGAATATTAATTTTGGTACCAAATGAAAATTTCAAATGTTAACTTACATGACAATCTCTTGTCCATAAACCTGGAATAAAACAAACAAAGATAAATAGCAAAATTAATAACAATTTCCCATCATAGTACACTTAAGGCCAATGAAAGTCAATTCCGAGTTTATCGTCCCTTTTTTTTGCCAGGTTGGTGAGGTGACTTTTTCATTTTCATTATTTCATCAGATTTCATTATTGACCTAAAATGCGTGTTGATTTAAAGCCAAACTCATATGTGATTTATAAACATGTTTTTTTATATGGGTAAGGACTAGAAACGTTAGAAAAGAGCATGGTTTTGCTTCCAAGTTATGAATATAGGTTTTACAAACAAAAACATATGTTTCCAATTGCTTAAGGGGGTACTACACCCATTGCATTTTTTTTGTTTTTTTTTGCATTTTGTGAAGAAATGAGAAGAAAAAAATGGACAAAGTGGTATGCAAAATGAAGGGGCAAATCTTCTCGTTATATTGGTGGCATCGGTATGAATGTAGCTTACATGCTTTTGAAGATAGAAGCCAAAAGGAGGTACATCACTCATGCTTTAAATTCACTTCATTTTGGAAAGCTTGCTATCAACGGATTTCGTTAAAATTTTGGATACGTGTTGCCAACGCATTAGAGAAATAATGTTGATATGTAAAATGGGAATAAGTGGTTCCTGATGGCTTCATGAACTTGGTGATTTTCAGAGCTCCACATCTATCAAAAAACGAACTGGTTAAAATGCTTCTATTTTCAATGTTGAGCTATATTTTGTATTTGTAACTAGCGACATTATTTCACTGGAACTTACTTAAGCCATAGGTAACAGGTTACCACAACCATACTACAGCAATGTTGAAAAAAATTGCATTTCTCGTCACCTATACCCACCATATTCAATAAGACTCGTAAGCTTAGATTTGCTAATTTTGGTAACTATTTTGTCGTTATTTTCTAATCCATTTCAACTAGGAACTCCAAAATTGATACAGTGATATAATATTTTAAGTGGATTCATATTTTTTGTGTCTTACCTATCATTGTCGCTATCCAAGGCAAAAAAAGCAAATATATTCCATAGAATTCTGCACTCGCCACGGTATCCGAATTTTGACACGCAAATTTTGACTACATCACCCGTGCGTTATAATTACTTTTATAACGAGCTGTCTCCGGGCTGGTTATAACCAGTTGCCGTGTTTTATGCATGTATATATTTAGGTATTTTTAAGCTCAAATATTATTCTGGCGTATGGGGCAATCCCAATACGGAGCCATGGAGTATGAAAAAAAAAACTGGACAAGCCAAGACGGGCCGGGGAAAGAAATTTGGGAAAATTGGGCAGCTCGACGGGGGGAAAGCGATATTTGGTGCACATTAAATGGGACACGACTGATTTTTGAATAACACGCACTTTTGGAAGTCACGTCACGGGTAGGCCTATGCCTACAGTATTACGCAGTAAAAATCATGAAAAATTTCCTGCATGTTATCCGCACGCCTACGTGAGGCCCTACGCTCGCATTTAGACATTCCCATCTATACAATTTTAAAGGCCTATCCAGTAATCCCAGCAAAGTGTGAAAAATTAAAATTAATTATAATGTCTAAAAGTGAAGGATACCCCGGTAAGTCATTTAAATTGTCATTTGGTATTTTTGAAATGTAATATTTGGCACATAGGATCCTCTATCAGCAGTAGGCCAATTGATGCCTAGGTGGCCTATCATAGGCTTAGCTAGTAATCAGATTCGTGTAAAATGTCTGATGATTTTTTTCTCGGGATGAGATTTTGTCTTTAGTACTCGGTGTTTGGCTAATAAACCACTAATACTATAACAACAAACAGGGACAACAAAGGCGATTATGGCCGGGGAAGGGAAGGGGAATGCAAGAGGTAAGAAATTTCAGTTGGTAGGCCTACACCATTTGGAAATCCCCCAGTGAGCCCCTTATCATGCTTATTGAATATTTTAGTAGTGTTAGTGGGAAGTCCGCCCCCCCCCTTGGATGCGGTCGTCCTGAAGAATTTTATTAGGGTCTTTTTGTACTTTTGAGCGTATTTTGTTTCGTCACAAATTCCCCCTTGAATGAGGGTTTCCCCTTTCACTCCTTTGCCCCCCCTTAAAATTCCTAGCTACGCCCATGACCCCCCCCCATGACGCCACTTCACGGGGAGGGAAGAGGCACAACATACATTTCTTGATTTTATCAGGATTTTACCAAGAGAAGGTGCTAGGCATACATGCTCATGTTTGAATCTGGCAACACGAGAACTTTGAACTTCTTCGGTAGTCTTGTAGCCGTCCGGCCCTGTTCAGTTTTATACACGCATTTGAATAGGAATTGTTTTGCGCACTTACTTAATGTTTATGGAGCACATTTTCTTCATTAGTTTGTCAAGTTGATGTCAAATGTTCTATTCTATATTATTTGGCAATAGTGTTTTTTTTCCTACAGTATGTCCAAACATGGTCCAATGTTGTAATTTGTTGTTTTTGATCGCAAAGGTCGGATATTTTTATTCCCGATTTAACTGTGCACCCGCCGAGGGCTTCGCAAGGGTGCAGAATTCGCCAAAGTTTGACGGTAATTTTGCCTTTTTGACACTAAAACGCATTCGATCCTTAATTTTATTTCAACAAAATTTTTGATTAGGTAGCATATTTAATGAGTCGGCTACCAACTTTTTACCAAATCTTAAAGAATTATTCTCAAATGTCTGACCTGTGTATTTCCTATTGGTAATACAAATTGACGTGTCAGCCCTAGTAGGCAGGTCGTATTTTGGACCGGTAGCGAGTCTAATACGTACTGTATGTGAATATCGATGAATGTTAGAAACGGCAGACCCGGTTGTGAAGAAGACTACGTGGATCGTATAAGCGTCCTTACCAACCAGCCAACTTTAAGACAAATGGGTGAAAAAGGACACTCTTTCACGATGTTTTTTCATATTTTTTTAGTTTCACATGATTCGTGCATATATCGCCTAGCTATATATGAAAAAATATTTTTTTAGACCAATCAAACCAATATATGGGTGTAGTACGCCCTTAAACTGGTGAAAACACTGATACTTTGAAAATAATGAATTATTTTGGCATTTTTGAAAATTTGACGCGGGTAATTTTGGTTTCCAAAAAGTGACGCGGGCGGGGGACGATAAACTCGGAATCGACTCATTTTATTTATAAAATATGCATGTTTGATTAAAAACAAGTATTTTCATTTAAATTCAGCCCATGAAAAAAAAAAGATCGACCTCCAAATTTTGTCTTGGAAGGTCAACCAAACAATTTTTTTGGCCTTTTTATCAATTGATCAATTTGCTGATATAATTAGCTCAGTTTGCTGACCTCGAGCAACACCCTCTAACTTAAATGCAATATCGCAATGCCAATGCAGTAGTTTGTAGTACGATGCAGTACGGCAACGCAACGCATCGCAAATGCAGTGGTAGTATGAACGGACCTTAACAAAACAATGGATATCCGATTGCGTGGCCGAGCGGTCAAGGCGTTGGTAGGGACAGGCACATCTGAGCGAGGGCGCTATTTATTTTACTTGATAATATAAAATAAAGCCCTATGTAAATCTGTGCCATTTTGTGCCACTGAAAACACCATTTTTGGAGAAAATGATGAATAAAACCATAATTAATCTTTTTCAGATGCTCTAGTTTGCATTGACAACAGATTCAATGCTTTAGGAACCAGAATGCAACATTGACTTCACTTTTGAATATTTTTTTCTGTGAGATACGCCTTGTTGTAAATCGCCGTTTTGGTCAAAAAAGGGGTCAAGGGGCATTTTTGGGAAAAAAATTCTATTTTGACCCAAAATTCATCTTCTGACAAAAGGGAAACATGGTTTGACAAAAACTTTCATCCTTTTCACATAACAATTCTAGTTTACTTATTTGCTGGGAGAAAGCACTTTTTTGTTATCGCTTGGGAAAAATCATTGTTTTTGCCTAAAATGGCAAAATTTGACCAAAATTAGCACAAAAATCAAATTTTTACCACCTTAAAATTTGAATGCAATACAAAATTTCACAGATGTGTTGAAAATGATAATATATATATTCAACCAAAATTAGATCAAATTACAATGAAAACAAAAAATTGACAGGGGGCACAAAAATGATCAAGTCCCCTATATTCACTCCTATGGTAAGTCAATATCAGAGAATATGGCATTCATTTATAAATGTTCCGACAGTAATTTCATTATAACTTCACTTTAATAGCTAGCAATACAGTAGAAGATTGGTTTTGGTGTCAAATTGTTTCTGAGAATTTCTCTCTTCCAATAAACAACAATTCATGTTGATAGAATTAATTTGAAATTTTTATGCCTGTCCCTAGCGTTGGACTGTGAATCCAAGGTAGGTATGTTCATAACATTTTGAAGTTCAATATTTTTAGCTGAAAGTTCTTTCATTTGAAAGAGAATCAAATTACCTAAACAATAAGGGGTCAATCATGTTTCTAGTGCATATACTTTTGAAGTTACAGACAAAAATAGTGTCACCAAATTGTCCAAAATTTTGTGTGTGAAATTGTGACAGCAGGCACATGTACAATGTACACTACTGTATGTGACCCCAGATGACCTCCTATTCTTTACTGTAAGAAAGCTGTTTTGGATGGTCTTGATTTACACACAAATTGCTTTTGAGCTAAATCGAGTGTCGACTTGGTGGAACATGGATTGCACTATGTGATAGTTTATGAATCCATTATTATCCCAGTACCAACATAAGTCAACATCACTTAGGTTTTGGTTGTCAAAATTTATTTTAGTAATTTTTTCCATTGAGCCCCACAGTAAAGCCATTTTTGGACCGTACAGGCACATTCCACTTTCCTATGGACGAATAGCGCCACCTATAGTGTGAGATGTGAGCCTGGCTATCCAAGGGTCCCGGGTTCGAATCTGAGAGTGGGTCCACTTGAGCTCGGCTGTCTCTTTCAGACTCTTTGTCATGTTTGTGTCCTAGGCTTAGGTAGACATGATCACATTTTGAACATGTGAGGGCGGGCTTCATTAAGCTTACTTGTGCACCAAGATCCTGTCTTAACTGTGTAATCCAATAGGAAAATGAAGAAAATTTGGATTTTGACCTCAAAACTTAACTCCAATGTAGCATGATTTTTTAAAAATCTGCATTTGAATAATATTTGATACTATCAAGTAATGAAAGCCACATTTCATGAAACATTTGCGAAAGTTTTGTAAAATGGCCCTTCGTGCTCAAAAATTTAGCCATAAAGTACATACACACATGTTATGACATAGGAAGCCATTGATAATGCTGGGACACACAATTTGGCCCATTTTGGGACATTCAGGCGAGCATACTTTTCCTCATAACATTGCCACTTCTAGGCCTACATACATGATTGACCCCTCATTTTTTACGTTAAATGATTCTCTTTTTAATGAAAGCAATTTTAGATGAATTTATTAAATTTCAAAATGTTATGAACATGCCTAGCTTAGGCTTGAGCAAGGCACTTTATTACTTGCTTAGTGCTTCGGAGGGCACTTTAAGCCGTCGGTCCCGTGTACATGTATTTTCTCACATTAACATTTTCTCACTATTCGAAAAGAGCAGGGCAGGATCGTACCGACGACTGTTGTTGACTGTAACTTACTGTACTTATCAAAAAAGGTTCCAGAGTAAAAAATAAGTACAACTTGTCAGTACACAGTGCGATAATACTCATACAAATGATACACGAGGGAGGCACTAAAATGGAAGAACAACAAGAAGAAGAACTTTCGCCGAATTCTGCACCCTGGCCTGCCCTTGCCCATTGCAATTCATTGCAAGGACTTGCGAAGGTTTAGAATTCGCGTTGGGAATTTAAAAAAACTCAGAATTGAAACTATGGCGGTTCTATGAGCAACAATCGTCCAACAATACCGAATTATGGAATAAATCACTCGATGTCAACTTGACAAAATCATGAAATAAGATGAAATTTCGAGTTCTCGACGTCAAAAGCTAAAACATTGTCTACTTATCATACCGCAAATTTGTCATAATTAAACGGTTCTCACAGATAAAAACTAATCTGCTCGAAATACCTACTTCTTAAGTTCTGGTGGATGTGCTTTACTCATTTTTAACGATTTTGATGGCCTCAGATGAGAACGATTGAAATTGTATTTACGTGTCCTTATTTGCGATTACCCACTTCGTTGTTCATTTATTTGTGTAAAGCTAATTTTAAACTCCGTCGCTGAGCGAGAAGTGATTGATTTTTAGCCAATGAGATAGCGCGCTTTGTGCTGCGCTGGGAAAAGCTTTTTGTTCATTGGTCAAATGCTTGTCGCTCATCGCTTCGTCAACGAAGTAAAAAATTAGCATAAAAACATAGTGTTGAGCGAGATCAGATCTTGACTCGTGGGCGGTACCATAGAGTATTATTTGATTTTTTTATGGCGAGCCCAATGTTCAATAGGCGTGTTTCTATTGGGACCATTTACCGGTAAAAAGACGGTAAAGGGATTAATTCTGCTCAATAGAAACTGACCTTCCCCGCTATTTACCGGTAAACAGAGGCGAGTTTTTACCGGTAACGTTTTCCTTCTTGAGGAAGGAAAATAGCGGGGACGCTTACCGGTAAACGTCAATAGAAACTCACTCCGTTCCGATTGAATGCGCATACAGGGAAGAAAACGGAAGTTGAGTCGCGAAATTGACCTCTGCATCATCAATGAGCTATAGCTTGTTTATGTATTATACCATGATTATACCATTCCGTTCGCCAAAATTCTTAGGCCTAATCACATACAAATATTTGACTCACTTGCTATAAATAAAGTAAATGGAAGAAATATTCATAATGCATTATCCTTGCATTATACATATTATGCTAAATATTTAACATGAGTTATGATTTATGACCCTAGTAAAAGCCATGAAATAAAACAACAATAACAACATCAGCGGATGAATCCAGCTGTGCATGCGAAATAAATAGAAATCAACTCGGATCCGCGGCGGTGTGTGCTTCAGAAAATTAGAAAGATTTCATGAATTTAATATTATGTTGTTGATGTTAAATTACTATTCGCTAAAAAGAATATTAACTGAAATTAAACTGTGAAAGATTAAATTCTAAGACCTATTTTTTTGCGCGCAACAATACTGAGTACTCACGTCGATATCACTGAGGGGATTTCCCAATGGCGTAATTTGATGTAGGCCTACGAGAACGAATGAAAACGCTAATAAAAAACATTATTCTTCAGTCTTCTTTTCTCGTGTTTGCTACCTCATTTTTAGCCAAACAATTAAGAAAATACTACAATATTAAAATCCACAATGCTTTGCGATTGACCCGGAGATTGACCCCAGTGCACGACCTTTCGCCGGCAAACTTTTAAGGTGTGTCAATTGACGCTGTTCATCGAGTGTTTACCGGTAAACAACGTGCAATGGAAACTGACCGTTATCCGCCTTTCGCCGCTATTTGACGGCGAACAGTTTTACCGGTAAAATGCAGGGGTCTCAATAGAAACACGCTAAATGACAAAATACCGTAAAATGGGGCAACTTCGGTCAGCGGGGTAACTTTGGTCGGTCAAATATATTTTTTTAAATGGTCATATTTTCGTACAGCAATATTGTTTTTAGTCATATTTGGCGTCAATTTGTTATGTTTGAAAGAAATAATAATCGCTCGAGTCATGTCCAATTTCCTCAAAATTTCTGAAAAATCAGGATTTTTGACCAAAAAAAAAAAAATCGATATTTGTGAGCAAGGATGTGTGCTTGATTAATTTTGTAGAGCCCAAATGTCACAAAAAACAACAACTTGTCCATATACAGCGAAGATCAATTTTTTTGATTTTTTAGTTTTCTTCATGGAATGTAATACTCTGGCCAAAGTTGCCCCAAATGCCGGATAACTTTGATCAGGCTATTTTTAACCCCTAGGGCACCCTTACAAAATTATTAAAAAATCTTTTTCAACTTCAATGTGTAGAAGGGAACCTTAATGTCATAAAAAAGAGATAATTCGAAATACAATTGGTTTTGTTTGGAAGCAGTGGTTTAAAAACTCTGAAAAGTGCCCAAAGTTACCCCATTTTACGGTACATAAGCTTACATAATTCATACAACTAGCAACTGTATGGGGTTTTCAGCTTTTGCCATCTGTGTGGTTTAATGTTCTTTAGCTTTCTTTGGTATAGGCTAATTGAACAAAAGTTCTAATGCCATTTATGTCTCAAATTTTTACCAGAACTTAGATTTTGTACCCACAGCGCAATTAAGGCCATTCTAGTCAAGTAAATTGGAGTTGAAGAACTGTGTCCTGCGGGTAGGAGGCTAGACTATAGTCAAATTTTGATTTTAATAAAAAAAAATTTGTTTTTGTTTAGTTGGTTTAAACAAAAATTATTTTGCATGTTGTTTGCATTTAATAAGTGCTTGCTATCTTCTGAAGATAGCATTTAGGGCATACAATGAAAATAATTAATACCTCTATTTTTTTTCTTCATGTTTAATGATTGTTTATGATGATCATTTCGACTATCTACTGAAGATAGCAATTACGGAGGGTTTTTATAAGACAAAAGGTAAATTCTTGTGTACTGAATCATCATTGTGTTTATGTTTTGTTTAGTTTTCTTTTTAAAAGCCAGCCATATTTTGCATGTTTGTTTCTTATTTTTCCTTCATGTTTTTCAGTGATAATCTCTGCTGTTTAAGTGCCGTTTTAAATTTTGGTCAGCTTCTTCATTTTAACATTTCTTTACAGCTATGCTTTCGGCCTCACGCGGCCAATAATAAACGTTTTGCCCCGAGATTTTGCGGGACCGTACTGAATCATCATCTAGAACGCGTGTTAGGCAATGTTTTTTGGAACATTGTTGTTTTGTATGTTTTTTTTGCTTTGCTTACTATCTCTCGCTGAAGATAGCATTTAGGGCCTACAAAGAAAATAATTGATACCTCTATTTTTTCTTTATAATTATTTAATAATTTTTTTATGATTATTTTTTTTACTATCTACTGAAGATAGCAATTACGGTGGTTTTTAGTCTTTTTTAATACCAGCAATTTTTTGCTTGTTGTTTCTTATTTTTTCCCTTCATGTTCCTGATAATCTCTGCTATGTAAGTGGGGGAGAGCGGGGAGTGTTCGCCCTAGGGGCAGGTTCGCCCTTGTTTCTCAGCACTTCGGCTATCGGGGAATTTGGTAATGGCAAAATTAGGTGACATAGGTCATTATAAACTTCTCATATTAGCTACGCGACATATAGGGATGTGTTCATCGAACTGCAGCCAAAAGAAAACTAGAGCGATAACCGCACCATAGCTGAACCATGTGGCTTCGGCAGTATATTTTGGTAGGCCTAGATACCACTGTCAGGCATTGCATTTAAATTTCAGCTCAATTGATGCATTTTGAAAACTTGACATTTGACCCCTTTATTGCCCCTTAATGACCTTAAATAAATTTTAAAATATTTTAAACATGTTTAGAATGTCATAAGGATCATTGCGTTTAAATTTCAGCTCAATCGAAGCATTTTGGAAAACTTGACCTTTGACCCCTTTATGACCCCTTAATGACCTTAAATGAATCTTAAAATGTTGTTAAAATGTTTAGAATGTCATACGGATCATTGCATATAAATTTCAGCTCAATTGGAGCATTTTGAAAAACTTGACCTTTGACCCCTTTATGACCCTTAATGACCTTAAATGAATTTTAAAATATTTTTTAAATGTTTACAATGTCATAAGGATCATTGCATTTAAATTTCAGCTCAATTGGAGCATTTTGAAAACCTTGACCTTTGACCCCTTTATGACACCTTAATGACCTTAAATGAATTTTAAAATGTTTTAAACACGTTTAGAATGTCATAAGGATCATTGCATTTAAATTTAAGCTCAATCGGAACATTTTCGGTTAAAATGACCTTCTTTGACCCCTGTGACCCCTGGATGACCTCTGACGTTTGGAAATATTTTTATTATATTCTTTATGTTTTCCTCTTTCATATGACACCACTCATGGGGTCATACCTTCGTGGCATTTAGAGATATGTCCATTTCAGACCAAATGGTTAGTCAGTCAGTAAGCTAGTAAGCTAGTAAGCTAGTAAGTAAGCAAGTAAGCAAGTAAGCAAGTAAGCTAGTAACAATCACTCATATAGGCTGACACCATTTCATGGTTCAGCAAAAATTACACCAAAACGTAATTTTTTCTTGCATTGATAATGTTGTATTATCATTGATAGGCCTACATAAATACAGATGGTTTTAATGGAAATCTGTTTTGGGAACATATGGGATTTGTCAAAGATTTAATGCAGTTATAAACTCCTTATTCGCTTTGTATTTTGCATACCCTGAAGAAAATACAAAAATGTGCACAAGGGGCACGTTCGCCCTTTTGAGGATGGGGCATGTTCACCCTATATCTTCCCCGGGCGAACTTACCCCCAACCGGAGGGCGGACCTGCCCCATCAGCGTATTATGCAAAATATTGCTAATTATACCATTAAACAAGGTAAAACTACTGAAAAGCATATTTTTTTAAAGTTATGTGGTATCAGTATTACTCATACCACCGTTTATGTCCTAATCCATAATCTCCCCGAAGTTGTAAACATGATACGTTTTAAACGTATGTTTTAAACGTATCATGTCCAAAGCTCACTTTGGACCCGTACATTACCCTGACCCGACCCCTGCAACAAATTTAGTGACTCCCCAGAAGAGAATGAATGCCATGTATACTCTTGCAAAGTGTTTTTGGTCGATCCTAAACCTTTTTGTGTGATTAGGGTGAACTTACCCCACCATACATGATATGGGCGAACCTGCCCCAATATGGGGCAAGTTCGCCACTTTGCAAAAAAAATTGTGTTTGCTCTATCCTGTTGCTATTGTAAGGCCTACCGTATAGTTCTGGGATTGTGGCCGTATATAGCTAAGACATAGGGCTTTCACATGGGCTAATCAGGTCATCCTTAAAGGCCCATATAAAATTAACAGATGTGGAAATAGGAGTATAAACTGACCAATAGATCCAGTTGTAGTCCTACTAATTCATGACATATTGGATGCAGGGGCGTAGCCAGCTTTCTTGGTCAGGGGGGGCAAAATAAAATTTTGGGGGCACAGACGAAAAAAATTGCAGTTGCATCATACAATACATAGAGACTGTATGTCTTCGAGCTTCCCGAAAAGGGCCTTATTGGGATGATGTGCGCGAGTAGCGAGAAAAAAATTGTATTTGACACTATTTACGCCCATTATCCGGCTAAAAAAGGGCTTTATTGTTACAATTTGCGCGAGTAGCGCGGGAAATTTTTGTATTCTACACTATTTTGGCCCTGAATTTTGCTAGAAAAGGGGCTCCTTGCCCTTTTTTTTTTCCTTTGCCCTCCTGATTTTCTCTCTCATTTTTTGTCAGAGGGGCACTTTTTCTTTCATTTTTTGTCAGGGGGGGCACTCTGCCCCACCTGCCCCCCCGCTGGCTACGCTACTGATTGGATGGCCTAGGGGAAAGTTAGCCCATATTAGCAAGACTATCCTTGCCTTCAAGGTGAAACAAACCTATTCATGTTACCCTCTGGCCATGGGCTGGCCTGGTATCAGATCTTACCCAGGGAAAGATGACATTCCAATATATGCCTTTAATCTTAAAATTGACATCGCTAGGCTGGTCAGAAAAAAACAGGCCAACACTCCCCGCTCTCCCCTGCTGTTTTAAATTTTGGTCAGCTTCGTCATTTTATATATTAAAATATTTCTTTACAACTTTGCATTCAACCTATTGGCTTTTTGTTGCCATGCTGAACCATGAAATGGTATCAGCCTATGTTAGTGTATGTTACTAGCTTGCTTACTTACTTACTAGCTTACTTACTTACTTACTAGCTAGCTTACTTACTAGCTTACTAACTGACTAACCATTTGGTCTAAAATGGACATATCTCTAAATGCCACGAAGGTATGACCCCCCAAGTGGTGTCATATGAAAGAGAAAAATGTAAAGAATATAAAAAAAATATTTCCAAACGCCAGAGGTCATCCAGGGGTTACAGGGGTCAAAAAAGGTCATTTTAACCGAAAATGCTCCGATTGAGCTTAAATTTAAATGCAATGATCCTTATGACATTCTAAACATGTTTAAAACATTTTAAAATTTATTTAAGGTCATTAAAGGGTCATAAAGGGGGCCAAAGGTCAAGTTTTTCAAAATGCTCCAATTGAGCTGAAATTTAAATGAAATGATCCTTATGACATTCTAAACATTTAAAAAATATTTTAAAATTCATTTAAGGTCATTAAGGGGTCAAAGGTCAAGTTTTTCAAAATGCTCCAATTGAGCTGAAATTTATATGCAATGATCCTTATGACATTCTAAACATTTTGAAAACATTTTAAGATTCATTTAAGGTCATTAAGGGGTCAAAAAGGGGTTAAAGGTCAAGTTTTCCAAAATGCTCAGATTGAGCTGAAATTTAAACGCAATGATCCTTATGACATTCTAAACATGTTTAAAATATTTTACAATTCATTTAAGGTCATTAAGCCGGGGCAATAAAGGGGTCAAATGTCAAGTTTTCAAAATGCTTCAATTGAGCTGAACTTTAAATGCAATGATGACAGTGGTATAGGTCTACCACATACTGCCGAAGCCACATGGTTCAGCTATGGTGCGGTTATCGCTCTAGTTTTTCTATAAGCGCACGGCCAATTATAGACGAATCCAAGTAGCCAAGTCACGGTCAGGATTTGGTCGGACATCTTTGGGTATCCGTTTGCACCAACCTGGTGTTTTGAGCGCCCCATTGTGCAAATAAAAGCACTCATCACCTGTGTATGTCTGCAATCATAGATTGAATACAATACCGCTTTTTTCAAAGATACTTATCGTACAGGTGTGAGTGATCAGAATGATATGGTTCAATGCATAGATACCGCGTGTAGTTAATCCGATTATTATGTCACTTCAACAGCGAATAGACCATGTAAGCACATGTAGGCCTAAAAGCTGTCACAGTGTGTTTTGCCGAAAGGAACTGTAGGGCCTATTGTGTTGTAAACTAATCATTCTTTTGTCTACCTGTGTTTTCACGGAAGGTATAAAACGGGTGATGGAATGCAGTTTAAATTTCCGCCAAGGGCGAATCATTTCACATTTTGGGTGCATTGTAGCCCACGGCTACCCAACAGTGAACTAAAGGCTGCTAGTCAGGTGTAGGAGTGCGTGGATTTGGATTCGTCTATAGCCGTTTTGCCCCCGGAATTTGCCTACTGAATCATCAGTTAGAACGCGTGTTAGGCAATTTTTTGGAACATTATTATTATTTTGCACGTTTTTTGCTTTGCTTGCTATCTTCTGAAGATAGCATTTAGGGCCTTCAAAGAAAGTAATTAATGCCTCTATTTTTTTACTTTATGCAAGTTACCGGCCCGGCCAAAAAGTTACAGGCCAATGACCGGTGGCCGGTTCGAACGTTGTTCAAACATGAAAAAACTTTATCTTCAAATAGATTAATGCACTTTACAGGAATTCAGACCCAATGCTGTACGGTGTAGGTCTGCTATTCAAGGGGCTATATGCTAGGCCCTATATATATAGTGATTGTGATGTTATGATCTGACCGTGCATCCAAAACTTTTCTCATTTTGATATAATTTTGCCAAAGGAACAATTTGAGACAGTTAGATTATTGGAGCATATAAAACGACTGTGGAACAAAAATTTGACCTTTGACCTTTTTGCCAACAACTCAAGAACTGTAGGCCTATAGGGCCTACTTTTTCTGTACTGATCCTTATGATGTCAGAGAGCAAGACATTGGTAGGCCTATAATAGGCCTATGGTTTTTAACAAGATTTTACCAACTTTGAAATTTCACCTCTGCATAAGCGGTCATTTTGGATTTATGCAAATTAGGTTCCTACTTGGACTTCTGACTGTTTTGGGGGACTTTTGATATTTTCTCATACTTTTCTGAAATGAATGGTGATTATAGGCCTAATACTGAAATGGTTTCTGTTGCAATTAGGCCGTATAAAATTAATGTTTTGGTTCTCGTCCAGAGGATTTTCATGAATTGATGAGGGAGGGAGGTGTTTTTTGTTTTGTTTTTTTTTTTCAATGTAAAATTAGCATTGTCAGTAGTTTTCGGTCTTCTCCAACAGTGCTCGAGGAAACGATGAGGCCCTTTTTTTTTTTTTTCAAATGTGAGATTCTGAGGATAAACCCCTAGAGTACCACAAAAAGACTTGGAAGTGATGCTTGTTCTCTAATAAACTTATTCATATGTATGAAGATTTCATAAATCATTCCAAAGTCTAAAAAATTGAAAAATCTAAAAAAAAAAAAAAATCTGACAAATCCCAGAAATTGAGGAGGGAGGGACGAGAACCAAAATATTAATTTTACACGGCCTTAGTGATTTTGATTGGCTTGCAAGTGACCCTCCCGCCGGGCCCTCCCAGGACCCTGTTTGATGATGATGACAGATCATGACACCCTCCCGGCAGTCCCGGGACACCCTTCATCAAAAGCTCGGCGGGCCTGTGCCCGTAGCGTAGGCCCTGTGCGTAAAGAAGTTTTAAATATGCAAGCCATGTCATGTCATGGGATGGGGTCATCACCTCAGCACCTGTTGTTTATTTTAATACCTGATTGAGCCCTCGAATCTGGTCGTAACCAGTATGGGTTGATCTATTTTACTATAGGGTTTTATTTACTTTTGTTTGATTCAACTCGTTAGGAAACATTTTCTAAAATTGTTTGTTTACCTAACGGCGAATTAAAATTCATTTTTCTATAAAAAAATATTGCTAATCACAAGATTAAATGCAAAATTTTGCTTTCTTTATTTATTTTTAAGACATAACATAAATAACACATAAACGTTTTTGATATTTCCACCCTATAGCGGTTAAATGGATCAGCCTTATCTTATGCTTGTAACGAATATTCTCATTGGTGACTTTTTACTACAGACAGATAGCAGTGTGAATATATTCAGCCAATGAAAGAGGTTCTTCAATCTTTCTTTAGAAATGACAGAAAATTGGTTCCGCAGACGAAGGGACGGCCATGATAGAAAACATCAACAAGGAAGACATTCAGTGAAAGCAATTTTAATTCCCAATTTTCTGTTGTTTTTTGTGCCTCATTAAAGTACAATTTGAATTTAATTTTAGGTCAGTCATACAAAGTATGGATTAAAGATTTATTTTGTAGAGTTGCAAGGCAGAAACTATTTGGGAAATCATGATTTCGTCGAGTTTTATGTGCGGTGTTGTTGAAGGTGAGTGTCAAAAATGATATTATTTTTTATAAAGAAAACATGTAAAATGCAATTCATTGTGTGTGTACTATGCATGTATGTACATGTATTACCTGATTTCTGGGTATGCATGGTACTGTAAGTTACTGCATGATGACAGGAGCGGCTATAATTTGGGGAAAAAAGGAAGAAGAGAGCAGGAAAAAGAGGGGAGGGAGAAAAAGCAGAAAAATATTATTCTGATGCAATCATACTTAGCCCGAAACATTCATGTTATGCCACAGTGCCGTACTATACTAAAATGCAGCAAACCTTTTACGAGCGCGACTACCGTGATGTTGCAAATTCGGCGCTAACAACGCGTACGGCGCACAGTTCATTCATAAATTTCCACTCAGCAACAATATATCGCCTTAGCAGCCAATCAGAGACAAGTGCGTTCAACGCAGTATATACGCGATGTATCCTTACAATACGCGCTCGTCTAAGGTTTTCTGCATTTTAGTATATTACGCTGACTTTCGTATTCGGCGAGGAGGACGATTTCGACCTCCTGGTTTGTTTCCAAACAGCGAGGTAGCCAAAAAACCGTTACGCTTGTCCAAACACTCAAGTATCAGAAGGATGGTCCACAATAGCGTGATTCACGTAACCTGAATAGGGATTAAAAAGCTGTCACGTAGAACCATGTGCTTCTCTTGTCCAATTTGCCATCAAGATTTCATATGGAAACAGTTCAGACCCAGTACACGATCATGTCAGAAATTAATATTTTGTTCTGGGTCTGATTATTCGGACTAGTTATGCCAGGTGAATTCAAATTTGCCATCAAACTGCATCATTTTATAATATATCAAATTAATGCCCTTGAGTAAAGAAAGCCAAAACTGAAAACAAGTTTTTGTCGTAGCACTTTCCGTTACAGCAAAGTTACATCTTGTAGGTATTCCAGGTGAATTTAAATTTGCCATCAAACTGCATCATTTTATATACATGTATATCAAATTAAAGCCCTTGAGTAAAGAAAGCCAAAACTGAAAACCTTTTTGTCATAGCACTTTCCGTGGCAAAGTTACATCTTTTCAAAGATCGACTTTCATCAAAAAGATTGTGCTAGAAAAATTCCCCAAAACAGCATTACGGGGGTGTTTCTAGATCTTAGTCTCATGATGATTGCTGCTTTCTTTAATGGAACTGCTATCAAAATCCCTCAAAAATTCCATGTGTGAGTGTCTCATCACCATAAAAAATCATATATTTGGGTCAAGTGAAGTATAGAAAACATATTTATGTAGGTTTCCTTGACTTCTAATTCTACTTCTATGCATATTCTGATTCTCATCAAAAGCCTGTTGAGGCTGATCAGCAACAACATACATGTACATCGAATGTATGGAGCCGGTATATAAATCATCTTTGATGCAATGTCTATAGAAGGTAGAAGTAGGGTAGAAGTAGGCCTCCCAGGTAGAAGTAGGGTAGAAGTAGGCCTCCCAAGTTAATCTATCGATCACGGCGATGTTTTTGAAAAATTTTAGGGGAAATTAGATCGAGTTAGAAACAGTTCCTAAGCTTACACGTTACAAGGTCAAGTCAAAAGGTTAAATTTCATCATACCCCGGAAGATGATTGGCACATGTTTATGGCAAATTTTGACGACTTTCTAGTGGGTTTGAAAGTGGCGATTTTCAAACTAATTTTTCGGGAATTACTCTCCAAATATCTAACTAAATTACATTGAGCATGCGGTGAATAAATGTAGCTTTTTTGTACATGAAAATGTTTGGTTTGCTCGGTAAATTACATGGACAAAACCTGTTATGACTCACACTTCCATCCATTCCATTGCCTAATTATGGTAGAATTTCACTAGATTCTTGCTTGACAATATGTTCTAACATACATATAGTTGCAGGCAAGCTGTAATGTTTAGTTTTGATTTCCCTCTCTTACTTAGGTTTTTATGGCCGACCATGGACACCAGATCAACGCGTTGAATTGTTTGACCTGATAAGTAGCTTGGGACTTAATGCATACATTTATGCACCAAAAGATGATCTTAAACACAGGGCCTACTGGAGGGAACTGTATTCTGTTGAAGAAGCAGGTAGGTGGATCAAATTGAAATGGTAAACAGGAAAACATCTGATTCTGAAAAGCTCTTGGAAATGCTGATAAATACAAAGAATTTGAAAAGCAATTTAAGCACATTATAATTCAAATAAAAAAGGTCTGAAAAGCAGAATTGTTGAGTGTAGTAGGATTAGAAAAAAATAATAATATACCCTTTGTGTTTGACCATGTTTCTATTTTCATCATTATATGCAGACCATTAATGATTCCCATCCTCTTTTGCAGAGCACTTGACAACTCTTATTCAGTCCGCCAAAGAAAACAATGTCATGTTTGTCTATGCATTGTCTCCTGGTCTTGACATAACATTTTCCAACTCCAAAGAGGTAACATGTCTCAAAAGGAAATTAGAACAGGTAAGTTACTCTCATTTTAATTTATTTACTTAAAATCTATTGCTATTCATTTCCAGCAAACTAAATACTTTATTTGTACCCTTTATTTAATTTGATTCATTTGTATCATTGACAAGAATATTAACAAAAATTTTGCCATCTTTTTCTCCTTTTCTAGGTGAAGCAGTTTGGTGTAGATGCTTTTGCCCTCCTCTTTGATGACATTGATACAGATATGTGTGTGGCTGATAAAGAGGTCTTCCAATCATTTGCTCATGCCCAAGTTTCCATCACCAATGAGGTTTTTCAACATCTAGGTCAACCAAAGTTCCTATTTTGTCCAACAGGTGAGAAATTGATACCCTAAAATGCAATAAAGTTCAGAATTGATATTGTCAGTATTTTTTTACAAATTGTTTTGCTTAATATATCGAGATAAGGTAATCTTTCATGGTATGGATACCAATTACCATATTTGGCCAAATAACCCTCATCACCTAATACATGCCCCTTACTGAAGTTTTTAATGCACCTGTTCAACTACATACATATTCTGTCAAATGTTTAAATGAAATTAAAATTACCATGTAAACAGATACAATGTGTTTAGTAAACATGTTTATACACATGTGCATTTTTATAAGCACTCCCTCTTTTACTATTTATAAATGTACTGTATTTAGTATTTCAGTGCAATGTAAAATGTTTGTGGACCAACATTGTGATAAACTTTAAAATATAATTTATTTTGTTTTGCCTCTTCAAGATTTTCCCCCCAGGATTATGTTTCACATGAAAATATTTGAACTTGATTTCTCCAATGAAAAATCCAAAACATGGTAAAATTCTTAATGAAAATGCTCTTGGCCTGCATGAAGCAGACATTTGCTTTTGTTTGTAACTTACAATGTACACTTGTCATTTCACAGAGTATTGTGCCACTAGAGCTGTTCCAAATGTGAAGTCATCAGAGTATCTGACAACAATTGGCAAAAAGCTATTGCCAGACATAGATTTCATGTGGACAGGTTGGTAAACATACTTAGCCCTCCTCTTGTTAAAGTTTTGTAAGTCTAACCTTGACTGGCTTGCATGGAAAGTAAGATGACACTTTGTTGATACAGTCCGACCGTACTGTGTGTATTCATGAGGTGACCTCAATCCGGTTCTTATCTCATAGGCGTACATCTAACCAGCTGTCTGTCTGTTGTGTCATTTGTAGTCTCGACGGTGTGTGCCCAATCATTTGCACACAGAGGAAGTGGAGCTTAGACCAAAATATGGTCTGTATAAAAATGTCTTTCGTTATTGACCGGAAAAAGCAATAGTTCAGAAAATGATATCTTTTGTTTTGTCGAGAAACATGCAGCAATTTGGGTAAGGGGTTCAGCATTCAATTTGAATAGTTTCCAATAATGTTCTGAAGATTTGTGATAATTTGTTGATTATTACATCAAAGGCAAGTGACCCATGTGTGGCGTGTACTCTGTGTTGATGTGATTATACAGAGTGTTATATAATGGTGCTTTGTTCACCAGATGGTGGGTAGTTTGGTATGGTTCACTAAAAATAAAGGAGATCGAAAATATCAGAACCATTTGCATTTGAACCAGCGCACAGTCAAGATTACATGTTGATGAGTTCACCACCACACTCCACAACAGCTCATGGTGGATATGCTGGCTAATTAAACATGCAAATGTATTCTTTGTGATCCTCTAATATTTAATGCATCTCATTGACTGATGTCCTGCTAGGACACAGCAGATAAGCCGACCCCTCTCTTTATATAAAATGTTATTAACACGGTATCGTTTCGTTCTAATAGGTCCAAAAGTTGTATCCAAAGTCATTAGCCTAGAGTCCATCAAAGAACTATCAGATGTCATCAAGAGGAAACCTGTTATATGGGATAACATTCATGCCAATGATTACGATCAGAAGAGAATATTTCTAGGTTAGTACAGTATATGAAATTACAGAGAAACTGATCAGTATCAGGGTTCCCGTTAAGGATTTTAAAATGTGCGTCATGTGTGACGCAAGTTTGCTGACAAGGTTGAAAAAACTTGCGTCCAGACAGATTTTTGTGCGTCCATCTGAAATTCACGATCAATCATACCGGGAAATGCCGCGGAATTCCATGATCAGAACGGCAGCCCCTTGTTGGTAACACACGTACCCGTACCCCGGGTGTACACTTCATCAAATTGATAAAATAAAAGTGCATTTTCGCCGTGATATTCCATCTCCAATCGCTATGATAATTTTTCTCATTTCTGTGTCAGTTTTGGTCCGAAACGTGCTCAGAAACAGCTGCAAAAACATGCGAAAATTTTCGTACTTTTACTTCCGGGTTTCTTTAATTTTAAAACGTGTTGTTGATGCTATATAAAGCTAAAACACGCGCTGCCAAAATAATACAAAAAAAAGGTTATCATTTGGATTTCGTCTTTAAAATTGCTTTTATTCATTGTAACAATAATACTAATAAAGTAAACGTAGATTATTTATGAGAAAATAAACTTTAAACAGTAAAAACTGAATGTTGTCAGCTTGTGATAAATAATTAAACAAACATTAACTGCACGTTAGCCGCACGTGAGATGCTTTGTTTACTGTAAACATAGCAATGGGGACTTTCCCATCAAACAGCGATCGTACGGAAAGCTTGCAAAAAGTGCACGATTTCCTGACGTTGCATTTACAAATATTACAGATTTTACTACAATTCTTAAGCAGGTGGGTCAAAATTTTGGGGCTTTTATTATCTTAAAAATATAAAAGAATAAAAATTTCGTATTTTTATCATCAATTAATGATTAGATTTGAAGTTTTGTCTCGTCCACATGCATGTGACATGGACGCAAAATACTTGATTAGCCATGTGAACTTGCGTCCAAATTTGAAAAATATGCGTCTGGACGCAATGACGCACACTAACGGGAAGCCTGATCAGTATAACTGGCTCAATCTCATATAGTGCAATAAATTATACTGTACCTACAGATTATTATGCCATGGTAAACTTTGATTTAAAGTATATGCTGTTTTGCATCTTAATGTGTACACCAATAAAGTGCTCTTAGTGTTAAGCATGCAAACCTTTTTGATACCCAAGCTTAAATATGCATAATTGTCAATTTTTCACTTTGTTGATAAATGCTGGTGATGCACTATTTTGGTTTCCATGTATGACAAACCAATATGGTGGATTTACGCACAGGGCCATTGGGAGTCCCGACTCTGGAGGTCTAATCTGTTTGAGTTAAATGGACCATGTAAAAAAGTCACTGCTTGTAAAATAGATTTTATTATTATCTCTGTGTCTAAACCTTTACTCATTGTAGGTCCATACAAGGGAAGGTCAACAACTCTGTTTCCATATCTAAATGGGATTTTCACCAATCCAAACTGTGAATTTGAGGTGAACTTCATAGCATTTCATACACTGGCAGGGTGGGCCAAGGCATCGGACACACCTGCAGATCCCAAGAAAGGCATGCAATCAAGTGAGTAGAATGCTAAAGCATGGAGCAACATGAAAGATATAACCATGGATTCTTGAGTCGTAATATACTATAGGATAAGCCGCTTGTTTGTGAAATGAAGTCAGTCACATACTCAATATCGTATGTCTTGTGTAAGAGATCGGAAAAGGTGATGCATATTTTGTTGTGCTGTGAAAAAAAATCTTAACTGACGAAAAATTTCGAACATTTGGTTGTTTCTTTCCATTACTATCATATTTTGAGGTGTTTGCTCAATATGGTAGGAAAATATTTTAACCGATGACCCCATGTTGACATTGGCTAAATAAGCTGTATTTTTGCTATTGAAGCAGTATGCACAATAATGTTGTCATGAACATTATACATAAATTTTAGGCTAAGCATTACTATGTGTACTTAACTGCCTAGCAACTGTCAATCAAACTGCCATGAAGTGACTTCACTCTTTATACAGGGATTGAATACGAGTGTCACAGCCCTTATATAACAGTCAATCAGTCACCCATATGGACTGCTTTTAATAAATCGGGCTGTAAAAAAGTTGGAACTATCTTGAAGCTGGCATCACAGCAATGTTTTCAAGCTTTGGTACAAAGACTTTTGTTTATTCTCATCTCAAAATCTATAGGTAGTCTACCCTGTAGCCCTGCTATTTCTGCCGACATCAAATTGGAACAAGAAGGTGATATAGATTCTAGCCAAAGACTGACTGACCATGGAAACTATGATCCTAACAAAGCCTTGGTACAAGCAATCAGTGATTGGATGGAAGAAGTCATGGACAGCAAGACAGCCAGTAGCAAATTCAGGAGAAGAAAAACCGGTGTACCAGCAAACATACTAGGCACAAATCCACCGCCTTTGCCAGGTATTAACACTTGCATGGCTACAACAACGCCAACAATGTCGGAAGGAGACACTGCACCATTGCCCACCTTGCCTTTAGCAGAGGAAATTGGCAAGAACAAAGAGGCATTTGACAATTTAGTAGATCTGGTTGGTGCAAACTCCTCTGCTGATCCTGAAACTTTCAGACCTCCACCAGCAATTAATGCAGTCAACTCACTATTAGCCAAAGCGGAAGACATATTAGAACCCATGGAGTGCAATGGTAACATTCAATCTGTTGCGCCAGTTGTTCCCACCAAATCTTGTTCAATGGTGCAATCATGTACTTCTACTACTACCACAGACTCAAAAATTGGTGAAATGGCCATGCAAATTGATGACAGTTTGGGCAAAGATAGCCAGTCTCCCAAAACTGAATCGGAACTGTCTCCAGCCTCGGCTGCCGATTCAAGCTCAGAAAGTGCTCAGGACACTGAAATGCAAATAGACACCACAGCTGATGCCGAGTCGGACAAAGCAGAGACTTCTGACATTGTAAGCAGTGAAACAAGTACCTGCAGCAAAGATGCAGACAAAGTGCAAGATGAAGATAATCCAGCATTCACAACAGCTTTAAAAACAAATGAAATGCTTACCAAAGAAGATGTGATGTTACTTGTAGAACTCTTTTACTTGCCATATGAGCATGGCCCAAGGGCAGTTGCAATGTTGGAAGAAGTGCATTGGTTGAAAATTAATGCATACATTGTGTGTGAAGCCAAACAAACCGGCAATCCGTCCCATAAAGTAAGTGTAACTTAAACTTATTATTTATAGGAAGGCTCGAATTTTGTAACTGAAACTAGTTAAGAGGAGTGCTAGAATATTTGGTAAGAATTCTGTGAATTGTTTCTGGGGAAGTTTGTGTGAATCTGGTTTGTTTAAGAGGTTTAAATTACACATAAGTTAGTTTGTAGATATCAAAAGATTTTAGTTATAAACTACATTGGGTTCTCGCACATAATTCTACCCTGGATGACCCATTGAATTTAATACATTTTAAGATTGGGGAAGAAATAGTATAGCAAGAGATGATTGAAAGGTTGATGTGGTTACTGCACCAAGAGTTTTCATGCTCTTGAGAAGTTGGTGTGCTCTTTAAGAAAGCCACAAATTTATATGCAATTAAGTAAATTCAGTGTGCTTTACTGAAAGCCTCTGATCACTTCGGCCCAAGAGACAAACTGTATAAACCATAATCATTGCAGCCAAAATTAGCTCCCTTTTTTTCAGGGGATTTTCAAGAACAGGATTGTGACACTATGCAGCTCGTACTTTCATGCTTCAGAATCAGCTGCCTTACAATTAAGCTGGCAGCTAACTGGACTGTTCCATCTGTGCGAAATGAGTTTCATGCTTACTTGATATATTTGTGTCATTTACAGGCAATGGAATGGAGAGAAAGAGCCGCAAAATTTGTGAGTTATGCCAAACAAGTGCATGGTATGATGACAAGGCTGCTAAACATTCCAAACCGAAGTATGCTGTACTACCTGTACCCTTATATATGGGACATGGAGGGTGTTCTATCACTTCTTGCATCATTCATTAAATGGCTAGGTAACTATACTGTCTATGTATGTGGGGAATGTAAGATGGCTCTGTTTCGGAACCCACTTCTGGGAGAGAAAACAAGAATGATGGGGCAATACAGGGATATTTTACAGTATCAAAACAAGTCCAGACTTGAAGTACTAAAACAAATTCAAAATTTATGAGCATTGTAGAGCACACTAAATTTGATACAATTATAAATTAATAAATTCTCAAGAACTCCAATGGCTACAAAATATGTTCACTGTGGGGTTTGTAATATTTTGGCATAATGGTTAATTTTAGACGGGTGTGGAGCCTTTTAATGATATAGAATGATCAGAATTAGTATTATTATAATATATATAATTTAAAATGACACTTGAAATAAAAAAAATTCGGGCTTTACCTTTGTATTAGCAAAATGTATTACTAAAATGTTAGCAAAATACAGTGGCAAAAGAAGCCAAGTACATAATGCATTTTGAAAGTAAATCGATCTATGAAAACAATGTTCAAAGTTTTTATTCATTTTGTTAAATTTGACTATTAGAGATGATGGACATAGGAATTAAGACGTGGTCTATATTTTGCTCCATATTTGTGTTGGATAACACCAAACTTGCGTTCTGTAAGACGAGTATTTGAATAAGAGTCACCTATGATGAGCAAAAGGGAAATTACTATTAAATTAACTTAGCAATTGCATCACTGTCAAGACAAAGGTCAGGAGGTTTATACAGATATGTATACATAATATTTATTAAGTGCCATGGATTATATTTGGGACTGCTACAACATGCCAGTAATTACAGGGATTTGCATTTTGAAATCGCCTGCATTTTTGTGATTTGTGCGTATACCTACATCTTCTAGCAATCCAATTAGACTAACTATTTCTCACTTTTTATTGTTTATTGCAGGATCAAACAACGACATGGTCAGGCAACCACTCACTAATCCCTGTTTCTGTTTTGTTTTATTTTGTATGCTTATATAGAGAATGGAATGGTCACACGGATGTTTTGTACCTACTTGGAGACCCAATACTCATGTACGAATTACTACTTGCTGTAAACCTTAATGTTAAATCATTTGTATAACCCATCCAAACTATTTAGGATTTGATCAGATGTGCATCAAGAAGCTTCAAGCTTGTAATAAAACCAAGTTTATTCCATATATTAACCAAAAATGTGGTGACACAACATACTATGTTTATTGTTGCCTTTCCATGGTGGTAGGTATGAGCGTACAAAGCGCAAATGTACACAACCTGTGGCAGAAAAGAAGAGGCAAGAAATCATGTTTGGAAATTAAGCAAGACTAATTTGATTGGAAAGTGTTTAAAAGCTAGATATGTTCACTGGCCCATACTATTCTTACATGTACATTGGATGTTTACAGATTCCTATAGATATTTCATGTAATTCTTGGCCCTGGCAGAATGTACTTGTTGCGTATATATCGCAGACTAAGCATGTACGCAGTGTACAGTGCATACATGCATGCTTTTGGATAGAATGTCCGCATATTTGCCGTGGAGCTACAAGTGTGTGGAATTTTCCACCAGGGCCAAGAATTATTTCAAATATCTGAAGTCAGCAGTTTGTGGAGTGTCCCAAGCGCTGCTTAAAGTGCATTTCAGCACACATTCCCTTAATTGTTGAGTTTCTTTTCACAAATAAGTGCATGTGATATAGTTTCCCCCACTGTTTCTCACATGTAGCAGATCCATGTATGCTTTACAATATCATTATTTTGTTTCTGCTTTCATTTATGTGTGATGCACTTTTCAGAGATAAACTGTCATGCAGTTTACTTGCAAAATCAGAGGGGTTAGACCTTGCAGTGTCTTCTTGACCAAACATGAATCTCTTAAATGAGGTCAATTTGGTGAAGTGAACTGTATGCACTCTCTTTGGTAAAGTGTGTTAACATGTAGTACAGATTCCCGATGACGAAAAGCAATGGGCCAAAAGAAAACAAGTTTGCTTTGATTCAGTTCCCCAAATGTGGCTCTTGATTATTTTGGCTAATAACCATTTAGCACAACAATTGCCAGCATTTTACCTCCTAAATATAGTGTATTTTATATCGGTGCTAAATATTTACAGCATTTGTTGTTATGGACAGAGCAACTTATAATCAGGGAATCAAGAGCCACATATTTAACTGAGTAACTGCAATTATCTGTTCTCTTTTGACTTCAGATGGATTGTGACATAAGGCATTTGTATTAATCTGTCAGTTTCTGTTTAAAACAAATGCAGAAAATCTGCATTTAATCAGTAACATTTCAGAGATAATCTCAAACCAGTTCTTTCCACCAAAGTGCAAAATTGTCATCTGATAATAATATTCTGGCAGTAAGCATTGAGGTTGGATATAATTGTCTCTGGAATTCCAAGTGTCAATCAACAGGGATTTCCAATTTCATGAGCTCCCAAAATTTATTGAAGATTTTTTGTAATAGAAGATCATGTTTTTGAAATATGCCTGTGCAAATTACTGTGTATGTATGACAACACTGTTTGATATCAAATTGGTATTTGTGTTGTCATTGTTAATAATATATATAGCCATCAGTGCCCTACTTGATGAAATACCATACTGATGTGTGATGTTTGGGGTTGAAACATTTCTATTTGGTTATATTGGTTTTTCAACAAGTCATAGCAATCATATGCTATCATGGTATGCTGCATGGATGGTTCAGGAACCTAATCAGAGATTTCTTAGGGTCTTGACAATTGGAAGTTTCACAGACAATGATATGCAATTTCAATGCTTGCCATATTGTATCCATTAATAATCCTATTTGACTTGACTTCAGTTCTTGATATTCTACAAACAGAGCAGTGGTGATTTCACTTTCAGCTTTATGTTCAGATTTTGTGTTTGTGATTTTTTTATGTTCTTATAACATTTTCAGATTTTTTTTCCAAAAAAAATAAAAATTTATTTTTGTATTATATAGACAAACTTGCGAAAATCCACTGACAAGAATTTCAGAATATCTAGTTAATTGAGGTCATGAGCAAATAGGATCATTTCAGTGCCAAATTAGGGCCAGATGGAAAACACTTAACTGATTCTCTTTTCAGCTTACAGCACATCTTATCTAATAGACCAATTTTTCTTTGTTAATGGCAAATTATGAATTTACAGAATGGGCGAAGATTTGAACATGATAATGCCTATTTGAGAGATTCCTGGAATGTATCTGGGTGATATTAACACTTCAGGGTGACATATCAATTTCAAATTAATTCTAGTTTTTGGGCCATAATATTTGGGTGCTTGCATTCTTTTCATTCCGCATTTTTATAGCAATCTCATTGATTACAACAAAGTTGGTGTTATAAAAATGAGGTGAAAAATCTTTTACAATAATTATGTAATATGGCTTTTACATGAAGTACAATGTACCGGAAATGTACATTTGATCAACGTTTAGATTCATTTTTTAACCCAATACCTAGATGGAAATCAGAAATCTCTCAGATGTACATGCTATTTATCTATGTTACACGCGAGCGTTGTTTTGTATGCGTTAAGGGCATGCTCATGTGTATTTGATGATTTTGGTGGAAAGAACTGGAAGGTTTATTGATTATTCAAATAATCTTTTCTTTAAAGATAAGGACGTCATTCTCATTTTTTTCACATAGTGCAATTAAAAAGTACATTGGTACTGTTCAAAATTGTTCAATTCCATTTTTAGGTGTGGAAATTCATTTATTCAAAAGTTGGTGACAAATCTAATGCGATGAAATGTTGATCAATGTTGTAGTCAATTTTGAACCACATGAATGCAAAATAACAGATTTGTGTTTGATATATTTGTGATAATATATAGCATTTGATATAATCTATTGATTAAAAATGAGAATGTGTCAAAGGAATCTTGACTCTAATACCGATGTAAATGTCATTCTATCTTGTGTCAGAAGGATATTTTGTACAGCTGCATTTCCAGGATGCTAGGCTTTGTTTTTTTAATGTGCTTTTTCTTGTGGAATACATGTACCGGCAATTTCATGCTTGAATGCTGTCCTCGCATACACATGTGCAAGTTTGCAAACACAGTCACAAGTCTGGCATGATGAAATTACCAATTAGCCAAGCATTCCTGTGGATGAGGCTACTACACGCATTGTTTTTTTGTTCCAGTACAACAGCTACAAAGAACTTTTCAAAAGAACAAATGTAATATGTTCCAGTGCAACAGCTGCAAATAACTTTTCAAAAAAATGTTTTTCAAAGACTGTATTGTCACATTATGTAAAGCATACATGGATCAAACAATTGGGCAGTTACCATCTCAGTTTATTTCTGTTGAATCTTTTATTTTTCACAATTTGCAAGGCAACATAGAAAGACTCTTCCCATTTTAGCTTGTAATAACATCCCTAATTTGTCTTGGATCATGGAACCTTAAGATATGACGCATGTCTTTAACAAGTGTATGGTTTCTTCTCTTACAGGGTCTTCAAACAACCATAAAGAGGCCTTTATGAGTGGAGACTTGGAGCCCTGGGTGTTCAGAGGTGGATTAACCGGCGAGTTCCAAGTATGTCAAAAGTTACAAGCGCCACATGCGTAACCAAATTTGTTTGTTTTAATCTGTTTTTCTTTCAAAGATTCATTTTATCCCTTTTGTTGTAATTAATACTGTCATAGACTGACAAAATGCAATTGTGTGGTGTAGGTATTTAACACTTTCAGATACTGAAAACATTTTGCTGAAAATGGCATGTGTGAATAACTATGACAATTGAAGTGATACATGTAAGCTTTTTTTCTCATATGGTTATGGATGAACCTTGATTGGTTTCAGAGGAACTGGTTGATTTTGATAAGTTTGATTGGCTGGTTATTTCTATTCTGTTGCCTTGCCTTTTGAGTATATATTCCTAAGTGAATGGTTTACACAAAAATAAGCGACACCTTGCTTATATCATGGACCTGCTACCTGAGGCTTTTCAAGTGCCATTATGGATAATCTACAGACAAATGTAGCCTGCTATTGATTCTGTACCAAGGGAACACACAGTGATGACTAAACAATTGTACCTCTTTCACAATATGCTTGATTAGGCTTAAAAAATATTTGTATTGCCCTTTTTCGATAGACCCACAAATCTGAAAAATGGGTTGGTTTTTTTCTTTCCATATTTGAATTTACATACATTTGGTATAAAATTGTCAAAATATTTTGCCTGTTTGTAATTCCTACTGACAATTTTGATATGTTCAAAAATTGAGCCTGGCAAACCTTTTCAATCATTGTATTTGTGGTAAACTTGCGTTTTTTAAAATAGTACTGTGGTGAAATATTATAAAAAATGCCAACCTACTGACCCCGATTTTGGAGTTTTAAGGGTAATACAAACTTTTTAGGCCTTATCAGCAAGTGCATCCATGCTGCGCAAGCGCTACCCTTTGCTGAGTGAAAGCAGCGTTCACTAGATGAGCTTCTCTACACGTCACAAGCACAACCATCTGCTGAGTGAGCATCCACCAAGTGACCCAACTACGCTGCGCAAGCGCAACGGGAAAGCAGTCGTCCACCAGGTGAGCGCATCTACACTGCAAGCGCAACCCTCCGCTGAGCGAAAGCAAGCGTCCGCCAAAAGAACGCATCTACACTGCAAGCGCAACTCTTGCAGAGCAAAGGCAAGCGTTCACTTTGGATGTGCAGGGTGCAGCTACAAGCCATGGATGAAAGCATGCAGCGTTCTTTCTTACAGATATTTTTTTTCTACAGGTGCAGCCGAGTCCTTAAAGTAACTTTCATGCATAGCATTTCCTTTCATGCATAGCATTTGCTTTATGCGCTTCAGTGGCAATAGTTGTATCATCAAATAAAGCGTAATGTTGAAGAGTATTTGAAATATGTGCAGTTGATGCTCGGTGCACTCTGTTCCGGCAGAAGTGCTGACAACTTTGGAATCATTACTTCTTGATGGATACTTGTGTTTCCTTGTCCAGAATTCAAAGCAGTGTACACCCAATTCCCACTTGGACCTAAATGACAATAATTAGCATGGTACAAATGGCAACTTTCGATTTGTCAAGCCAAGTTGTTTTATAGAAGCACAAATTCATGAGTGTACATCTGCATTTGTCTGTTTGATATTTTGGAAAGCCGCAGGGTAGTAGCAGCCTCTATTTATTTGTTTGATTCATTTGTGTGAATTGCAGCAGGATTTGTGTGCATCAATGATAATATAACTTTTGAAAAGTAAGCCACCCGCAGTGTAATTTGAACATGATGAATTATTCATGTATTAATTTTTACACAATAATGAGAATATGAAGTAAGAATTACAACTAACTTGCATAACAAGATTGATGAAACTTGAACACAGTATTCTTTCCTCAAGAGCACCAAGGTGGTCTCTATCAAATTCTTGTCAGTATAGTGTACATGGCATGTCACACTTGTTTGCATTCCAAGTTGTAAGATGCTTACTGGAACTCAACTACTTTGCTTGAAAAAGGAAACAATAAACATGAACTCCAATAGTTTCATCTTTTAGATGTAATTCATCACAGTATTAATAGATATTTCAGCATGGCAGTTCAGGCCTTTCAAACATTAATGTTTATAATGTTGATTTTTTTTTCTTGCCACAATAATCAATCTAAACCTTTGAATCAAGTGTTATGAAACTTTGTGCAAGAGCCCGCGATTCTTGATCAAAACACAGGATGTGAATGAGATAAGGGCCGGGGAGAAATAATAATTAGAAAGAAGTGTTGGGAGTGACTTATGATTGTTTAAGCTAATGGTTTTGTGACCCAGATGTGGTATGTTCTTCAGTAAAGCTACAAATGTAAAAATTGTATTGGTTACATCCCAATAGTAACAGACTCACTCAAAGTGAGTATGTGGAAATATTTATATACATGTGAGCTCTTCTGGTTGGTGCAAATTTGCTTGCAGTTTAACAGGTTTGGTTGACCCAAGCTGGCTGTACTAGTTTGGTTGGTATAATTAGTATTGCAAAGTCATATTGGTTTGAAGGCTAGTAGGTGTTACTTTTTTGGTTGGTTTCAAAGCTATCTGGTTATTTCTCTTTGCCTATTTGGTGCTTGTTATGGTTTGGATTGGCACATCACCTAAATAGAAGTGAAAACTACTTGGCATAAATGTGTGTCTAAGATTTGACCAAGTTTAATACTGAAACTTAATAATACACTTGTGTTATAGTGGTGTCCTAACAGTGTCAATAATTGCATTTAAATGTCTACAAAATTAGTGACAAGTTTGAACCAGTACGCAATAAGTACACATAAAAAGCGAAAGTAAGACACAAATGGTAATCCCAGAAAACAGGACAGGATAAACAGGATAAATGTGTTTCAAATAACACACACAAACACACATGCTGACAGTTCTGTGCACACCAACATAAACACACCACTAAACACACATCAAAACCATAGATACACATGAAAACATGTCTTTGTGTTGTTTGTTTTTATTGCTCCTTCTAATCATGCTTCAATTTGTTGACACTTTACAGAGGGTGTTACCACTAGAAAGTGCCAGCGACTTATTCTGCAAACAACCACATCGAATCCTCAGTGTAGTGTATACAATACGTCCATACTTGCCCAAGGATGAGGTATGACTATGTTTACAATAACTCTTTTTCTTAAGGGGGTACTACACCCATTGCATTTTTTTGCATTTTGTGAAGAAATGAGAAAAAGAAATTGGACAAAGTGGTATGCAAAATGAAGGGGCAAATCTTCTCGTTCAATTGGTGGCATCAGTATCAATGACGCGCACATGCTTCTAATGGTATAAGCCAAAAAGTGGTACATCACTGATGTTTTAAATTCACCTCATTTTGGAAAGCTTACTATCAACAGATTTTGTTAAAATTTTGGATATGTGTTGCTAACACATTAGGGAAATAATGTTGATATGTAAAATGGGAATAAGTGGTCCCTGATTTCTTTTATGACTTCATGAACTTGGTGCTCCACAACTATCAAAAAACGAACCGGTTAAAATGCTTCTATTTTCAATGTTGAGCTATATTTTGTATTTTGAACTTGCGACACTATTTCACTGAAACTTAATTAAGCCATAACCCATAGGTAACAGGTTATCACAACCACACTACAGCAATGTTGAAAAAGATTGTATTTTTGTCACCTATACCACCATATTAGGTAGTTTTCCGTAAGCTTCATTTTTGTGATTTTGGTAACTATTTTATATTTATTTGCCCAATCCATCTCAACTAGGCAATCTAAATTGTACTCACCATTTACATCCCAAGGTATTTTAGTATATCCACCTCACATTTCCATTATATATCCAGTAACGGACAAAATATCAAAATGGATGCCTCATTATGACATGTATGATATCACAGACGTTCACATGTATTCAGAATTGATGCCTAAATTTGACCTGAACCAATTGACCTATAACCTGACCTTTGATGACCTTATAGCCTTTTTTAATCTCTTTTCCTAACAACACATTATGGAAGATACATACATGGTGTAGTATTAAATTGTCTATGTGGAAGAGATTAGGCCTATTTAATTTATTCAGTGTTATAATCAGTGAGTACATTTCTATAGATAGTATAACAAAGGATTTAATGTATTCTATTCATGTATTCTACTTGGACATGTTCAATAGAATAAATTATGGTTTGTTATGAAACACACATCTCAGTTACTAAGTTACAGTAAACAAAAAAATATATAGGGCTAAAATGATTTTCTAAAATGGTTTAAAATCACTTTGTAGGTAGAGATATTTTATAAGTTTAGGACATGAGATGATGAAAATATTTATGTAGTTCATAAATTTGCAAGAAAAAAAGAAGAGGGGTACTGATGAAAATCAGGGTATTATTCCCCCTTAAGAAAGTAGCAATCACACCAATATACTTAACTTACGCAACGGATAATATAGTTTGATAATGGTTACCTTCATGTTTAATGGCTTAAAAAGAAACGTAACTTGTGTTTGTACAGGTTGTATAATTCAGCAGCATATTTGTGACACGATCTGACCCGATCTGACCAAAGTCCATAATGAAATTGAGATGTAGGCAAATATAAGGAGCAAAAAACTATTGAACTTGTAACAAAGCAAAATTACCTTATATTCTGTTGACCATATCGTTATATTTGTGTCTTGTAGGAGAGTGTATACAAAGTTTGTCTTAAAACTTGTGATGATGGATCTGATGGAACAGATACATTTCCTGATAATCCTGATCTTATAGGAGACAAGTAAGTTTTGTGATTGCCTCAGGCCTGGTTCATTTATTTCCATACACAATCTGTATTAATATTACGCAATAAATTTGCAGTAGCATTACCCACATTATGTATTGTGTAAATGCGTTGAATATTGTGTGAACAGCACATAATTGCCTGTTATAATGTGATGTAATGATCGCCAAGTTAAAAAAAACCATATTCCTCATTTAGGTTGTGCCATATACTCTGTATCTTTGCTGTGATTTAGCATGACTTCAAATGCGTAGTTCAAATAAACCAATATCTAATGGAGAGACAAAAGTTTGTTTGATATAGTATTCACAAGATTGCCAAAGATCTTATATCAGGGGTCCATTTCATTTGTAACTTACGACAAGTCATAATGACCCTTCGTAAAGTTACATCTTGTATGTGGTATTTGTAACTCTACGAATGGTTACTTGGGTTACTAAGTGTTGAAAGTTTAGTGAGATGGACCCCAGGTCTTCCAGGAAGATCACTCAAAACATTATGTATTGATGGAATTTCCGGAATAAATAATGAATGAATAAATAATGATAATATGACCCTCAATTTTGTTACAGATTGGTAGGCCATTTCCTTACCTTGAGTCCAGAGTACTGTTTTGTCCTAGAGGAGGGAGATCAAATTGTTGGTTATGTTTTAGCTACACTTGATGCTAAAGCTTACTTCAAGAAGATGGAAGTAGCATGGATTACGGAGATGAAGAGAAAGTATCCCAAACCTTCAAAGACTAGGTCTAACCTCACACCTGCAGAGGTAAGAACGGTTACATGTGTGCAGTAGATATGAATAAGTCTGGGATCAAAATTGAATAAGCACTTGTTTTGAATTACTCTTGGCATTTGTTCCAAAATATGGTATTATCAGGCTTAGAGGTCACTGTTTGGATAGAAGTGATAATAGCGTTTTCTTGTTTTGTTGTATTTCATGTTTGCTTCTTCAAAGACAACTACTGTAAATACTGGTTGCCCCATATTGTTTGTATAAAATTTCCCCTTTAAAATAAATGTCCAATTTTCAATGAAAATTGACAAAAATGCAAAATTTCCAAGTAAGCTTAAAACTTGCATCAGTCATGTCAGTGACGATCGCTAAATTGCATGGACAAAACTATTATGACTCGAGCTTCCAGTCAGTTCATTGCTTAATTATGATAGAATTTCACTAAATTCATCAGATTCTTGTTTGATAATGCACTTACGGATGTAATTTTGTTGTATGTACCGCAAAAATATCATGTTCTATGCGGTTCTGTGTGCACCACCATCTTGAATTTGAACCCGGAAGGGAGTGATTCTTTCCGAAGTTCAATGCCGATTTCTAAGCTTCTAATAATTCACTTTTAATAAATGCCTCCATTTTGGAAAAATGCAATGCCCCCTGGACATTTTATTACAAACAATACAGTATTTAAGACTGCATTATTATTTTTTTCCGTGAGGAAATTATTCAAGGGTTCCATTCCTTCAACCCGGCTCTTCCTGATACACTGTTTGAAAAGTTTCCATCACTACTACGTATGGATGTCCTAGCTGATGTAGAGGACAAAGGGGTTGCCAAAAACATGCTAGCCTGTGTTCTTTCAGCACTGAAGTCCAATGGTAAGAGTTTTTAACCTAAGCATGGAAAGAGGGAACCGCATGAATCTTTTAACCTGTTGACTTCTTAGATACAGCTGGAATATCCATTGTTTGTACATGATGATGATGATGTGAAAGACAAACTGACCTACTAAGAGTAAAAATAATCTCATGCACTGAACAGAATTTATTATGTAATACATGCCCATTATATTTAGCAAATTGAGGCATGTCTCTACTTAAACTGTTTAGGATTCATTTTGGAAAGAATATTAATTACCTGGCTTAAGGAACTAAAAAATAATGGTATTAAATGCAAAATTTTGTTTCTATTATCTTGTTTCTCCAGGTTCTAAAGGTGCCTTTGTGGAAGTTTGCACAGGAGACAAAAACCACTTAGAAGCATACACAAAACTAGGTTTCTTTGCAGTACCCGAATTACAAATCACCCAAGAGGATGTCAACATTGTGGCAAGAGCTATTTAGTTACCAGCATTACTGTTTTGTGTTGTAGCAAACGGTTTTGGTACTTGAACCGCAGAGTATTATTTTGTACACCTTGAATTCAGCAGTTGATTACCAAGGGTACATTACCAATTCACCACCCTCCTGTCCTGACCAGTCAGCGGCTTGGATACACCCAGTCTTGTAGCAATATGGTTGACTCCATGGTGCATGTTTATATGTTGCAGTAGGTTTGATCTTGTACAAGAATTTGATAGAGCTTGTACAAGAATTTGAAAGGGCTTTATGTATCAGTTTATTTTTCATGAATTGTAGTCCTGTAAAGCCACTACTTGAAACACCAGATGTGACAATTATGGCCTTGGATACTATTCAGATGCACCATGCTAACACCAGTTGCTGTCACTCCATTTTCATGTGAATTGATAACTATCAAGTAATGGCTGTCTATTGTATTTCAAAATAAATTTATGCTTTCAAATGTGTTTCGTATCAAATGCAAAAATAACAAAATGAATTTGCTTTGTGTGGTACATGTATAATATTTTGCAGTAAACCTTTGATGAGCGCATACTACCATGCCGATGTTGCAAAGTCAGAGCTAACAACGCGTATGGCGCAAAGTTCATTCATAAATTTCCACTCGGCAACAGCAGATTGCCTCAGCAACCAATCAGAGACAAGTGCGTTTCAACGCAGTAAATATGCGACGTAGGCTTAAAATACGCTCTCGTCAAAGGTTTACTGCAAAATATTATAATAGCAAGCTACAACTTACACTCACATCTTTAATTTTGTTTTGAGAACCCATGCAAAAGTAAAGTATTTGCTGTATGTGAGTAATTTGAAAGTTATGAAAAGCCTTACTGAAGTTATATAGAACGCATTGATGACAACTTAATTAAACCAACAAGTGTCCAGCTAGCTGCTTGTCTTAATCAAATGTTTGCTAAAATACCATTGCTGCTGTATTTCAGTATTACCTTTGTTTCGATTTGTGTGTACGAAAATGGTATGACTCCTACCAAAGTAACAACTCAATTTCCGAAAAACAATCATTTTACATAATCATACAGTCATTGTTTCTGTATTATGTGATTGAATTCACTTTGGTGTGAAATTTTTACCATTTTCAGGTATAAAATGTCTGTCTGTATGTAGGCCTATGTACCCTTGTTATTTGCTTATCACTGCCAGAATTAGCAAATTAATTATAACATTGAAAAACCATATTATTAATTTAATTATAAAATTTAAAAACAAAATTAAAACAGACGTAAAAAAAAACACAGAAAGATTTCCAGTAGTATGCATGCGTGATGATTATAGTATATGAACAATGCTTCAGATAACTTTGGATTTGAGATGTAATTTACAGAATTAAAAATATTAAAATATTCCAGTTTTTGTGGTGTATTACTGCAACTTATGATTCGGGGAAACAGTAGAGGTGAAGGCAAAAATATTTGAATTTCATAACGGGATGGAAAGAATCAAAACGGTTTGTTTGTTTGTTAAATGGGCAATTCCAAGCATCATTCCGCAACGCAAAGTTTGCATATGCAAATTAGGGTCGTTTGGAAAAGTTTCTCCCACTTTAATCTTTCACTTACCCAAAATAGATAGCATTATACTATTCACCTTCCTAATTGGCTGCTGCATTAAAAAGAAATCATGTGCAAAAGTCACGTTGCGGAATGATGTTGCTTGGAATTGCCCAAATGACAAAAACTCTTTGGTGTGTTTGACTGTTTGTGTTTGGATCAAGGAGATGAGATCAAAAAGAACAGACTCCACTATATTTGCATGTCGCTCATGGAGGGCAAATAGTATACCTCTGGATTATTTGCCATGCAACTGACAATCTTTGATTTAAAGTTCTGTACCAACTGTAGATGTTCAGCATGTAAAGTGTCATGCTGATAGTGCCTATATAACATTCAAGCTCGAAGACACAATTATTATTAAATTTCGGACTATTGTTGATAAAGGCCAGAGGTATACTATTTTGGTCCAGTCGTGACAACCCAAGTGGTAGATATACCTTGTAGCATTTACTTTATGGGCAATTATGAGTCGGTTCTCTTTGGGTCTAATCTCTTTGGTGTGGATGGGAATCGTATAGTTAAAAGTGGATGGTCTGATTTTTTTTTCATTCACCATGTGGAGAAATATTTTGTTTAGACCAGATACGCTAGATAAGATAAGTAATCTTTAGACATTATTTTCTAGCAGGACCTTGAAAGACATAATTGTTTGCCTCACATTGAAAGAGATTGTCAACAATATAAGTATTGTCAACAAGTATTAAAGTCCAGGGTTGGGAGTGGGGTCAATATCAGTCAAAATGGAAACAGTATGCGATAATCAGAACATCCACCTTAAACTGAAATCCAGGCTTGTTCCTATGTATAGACAATTATATTAATATTTCAAGGATATAGCCAAGTATTAAATCATCAAACATTCCTCAGCATTACCATTTGTACACCAACCATGTTGCCAATCACCTGTAGCCTATAAAAGTTGAGAAAGGTAGCAATTCATAGGGTCATTAAAGACTGACACTCGAGTATATAATGTGCTCATGCCTGACTATAAAAATAAGTGTCTCGGTTATGGGTGTAATACCTGTATTGTGAAAATTCAAATCAGTGTAAAAAATCCACTACTGGGTGATTAATTTTCAAATGTGTGCCCTTTGTTTAAAGGTGTTAAAGGAAGTCTATTTAATCATATCATGCCTTATACAGGGTGTAACAATAAAATTTATACAATTGCATTTTGACTTCTCAGGAAAAAACTAAAAGGGTTATGGCAAAAATGTTATATGCAATACAATCAGTAATATCTTGGCTAAAAGAAGACGTTTAGTTGGTTTCTTTACTAGCTTGGGTTCAAAAGTTATGTCCGATTAATTAAATCGTCCAGAAAACCAGGGATGTGATTTTTCCTCGGATTAGAGGAATTCCTCCTTTTTGAGTTTTTCTTCTCTGTACAAAAGTATAGGAGATTCATTAATTTTCCTTCTTTTTGGTGCTTTTCCACTTTTTTGATTGAACCTCTGTCTCATGCCTGGAAAACGTGTTGGGCCACTTTTGCCATGTTTGCGCATATCAAGTTTGAACCGCGTAATGTGCAATTAAACATCAAAAGAACTGACACAAAAGAAAGTGGTGTTTCTTCATAAAATTAACATGAACTAAATAATATTATATCTCTTTAAAATATATAAATGAAGGCATAAAATTTCTTTTAAAATTATCTTATAAATAAAGTAATTTCTCATATCCCTGAGATATCATTGATAAAACTGAAAACAGAAATCCATAAGTACAAAACAATAAAATTTTGAAATTAAGTTCAGCTGGGCTTCTAGCTGTTCTGGGGCGACCACTATTGCCAGCATTTCTGTTAACAAATTCTACATACTTCTCATAGTTATATTATAATTGTATGCCTTCATGGAAAATGTGAGTTTGGAAAATGAGCTATAAACAATCTTATGGTTTCTGCTTGACTCCATGTGCTACCGAATGTCACAACCATAAAAATACGCTCTTCCAACGCGAATTTGGGTTGAAGTTGTTGAACTGCAGCCACGATTTCTAGTAAATGAGGTTGTTATGTCAGTGCTTAGTTGTGACTTTCAAAAACTCAAGGAGATATTCTATTATTAATCATTTCTACCACTTTGAATACCCCATTGTTTAAAACTACCTATCATAAGAGCAGCGTCCAACTGGTCCATGGTTCAGTCACTTTTGTAACACTTAGACAAAAGTGGCCCAAGCGGTTTTAAGACTAGGTTACATAATTGGCCATATCTTCACTTGTATACCATCAATTTTATTGGAACAAATCTTATCTGGTGGCTAAAGAAATGATCTTGATAGACATATAAATATCAAACCAAAAAATAATCAGCATTCTTGTGTCATTCTATTTTCAAAATTGTACAAATTTTATTGTTACACCCTGTATGTTAGAAAAATAATTGCCAAGCACAAATCACTTGTATTGACCATATAAACAAATAAAAAGAGCCGGCTCTCAACATGCGATAATTATTCGAAATTCTCGCACTGAAATTTTCTAGTGCAATGACATAATAGTTATTTGTGCTCAATTGTCGTCAGCCTTTGTATTACTGGGACGTCATTGCACTAGGCAATTTCAGTGCCCAGGAATTTGGAATATCGTGTGTGTGTTGTTAAGAGACAACTATTTTTATTCATTTTTATGGCCAATATGAACTTGTTTAAAATAAATACACATGATTCGGCTTGGATATGAATGAATATATATTTCCTCAATATTTATTGTGGATTTGATAACAGTTGGATAAGTGCAAGACTTAATACACATAGAGGTCCGGGTTCAATTACCGTTGTGGCAAGTTTGATATTTCTTTTTCAATCCATTTTTAACCCAAAATTGTTTACCTTTATGTGAAAATTTACATTGCACTGGGAAATATATTTTGTGTCCTTTATATTCATATTTACACTGAAAATGATCTTGTTTTCTCCCATAGATGCATATAGGGGACAATATTTGACATTGTATTTAAGTTTGAAGACAATCCATATCCTAAACCAATATAAGCTCTCCCCTTTAATACTTGGCAAATGTTTAGAAAGAAATAAGGGACAAAACTTTTAATGGTGTTTTTCATATGCTGTGACAATCAAGCCCAAGGACTTGTACGAAGACTGATTTCAGGTTATGCATTCTAATTTTTGGAAAACACATTTCTCTAATATCTTATAGCCAATTATCAAAATTAACATAAAATATTAAATTTATGAGCAAACTGTTTAACTGCTAGCCTGCACTCTATTTTGAATGCATAGACTTTCAAGTATCTATTAAATGTAAATCAGACAAAAAATCACAGTAACAACAAATTTTCACATTTCACTTTATCCTTTTTAATCCTTTTCTGTTAAGAGCGGAACAAAGTACATTTCAATTGGAAATCATAACATTTGATCACTTACAAAAGGCACGAATAGCAAAAACAATTGGAATTGCAGTTTGACCATCATGATGAGTTGCTTAATTGTGTTACACACCTTTTTTGCAGCAATGTTATATGACAGTTCAATACATGAGGCACTAAAAATCACTGGAATTGAAACTAAACATTGATCACAAGAGTTTATTTTACATGTAGGCATACATGCAGACTTCATACTCAGCAGGGCTGTCAACCCTCAAACATTTGTGTACATTCTCACATCAAATTAGTAAAATCTCATGCCAAGGTAGTAAATGTCACACCAAGGTAGTAAAATCTCAAAATCACACGCATCATCAAAATAAATTGTCTCTACCCCTCACTTTTTAAATTCTCAAGCACCCTGCACCTGACTCAAATAAATTTTGGGTCAAAAATGAACAATTGTAGTCAGCAAACAATACTTCATGGTACGCTACTGTTTGACATTGTGGTCTCACACCAAGCAGTTCCAAAAAGTTGACAGCCCTCTACTTGCAACTGCTAAATACAGTGCACACATCAGCTGAATTCCAAGTTTTGAAATTTTGTTGGTTCTGTCTTAAGGCCAGAGTAATGGAAGACACATTCGTCCACGACCGAATTTGAGATTTTTTGATATTTATCAACACTAAGATGTATTCTTTCACTTGAAACTGATAAAATACAACTTGCTAATATTTATTCAGTATTTTTGCTTGATTTATTTCACTCTTTTCAACTCTAAAAAGTCACATGGCTCAAGACAGCTTAGTAAATTGGCGGAAATAATGAGTCAGAAATGCTTGAATCACGAAATATTGTGATTCTGGCATTACGCTGAATTGCGTCAAGCGTGACGCTGCGCAACTCTCTGCGTATGTCCAACGCAGTCAAAGGCGCATTCGATGTGTTGTTAACGCCAGCAAATGAGGTGTAAACAAAACAAAAATTTGCAGTCAAAATGCCACTTAGATTTTTTAATTATTTTGAATTTTGGCGCACTGAAAGCAGACATTATAGATTCATTGGTGCAAAAAGATGCATATTTAGACCATGCACCAGATACAGTTTTTACAAGTGTGAAAGTCTTACCGTTTTAAAATTTAAGGACGTTTTGTGCATAATTTTGACATTTTTTTACTAAAACGTCGATTTCTCAGAGTTCACTTTAGACAATATTGCGCGATTTTTGTGACAAGATAACTTCGAAAAATATGCAAGCAAAGGGTAAACTTTTGCACTATCCTTTAGAGTACATCAAAGTCTAGGGAAGGTTTTTTCATTTTTTCAAAATATTTGTTTTAAACAAAAATATACACCATTATGTGCAATTTTTAGCTTAATAGAGTGACAAAATGGCTTTTTTCACATGTTTTTTTCAATATTTCAAAAAGAGACAAATTTCAAAAAAATAAAAAACCTTCCCTAAGTTCATGTCTCTTCTTCATGAAAAGCTAACTGAATTTTTTTTACTCCGAACGGATTTTTTTCTAAGTTGTCACAAAAAAATGGGGTAAAAAAGTGAATTTTTGTGATTTTTTCAAAAACTTGAGAATTTTGAACAAATCTGACGTCACCATGGGATTCCTTGACTCATTTCCTTTCCAAAAATGTATAGTTTTATATACTTTGGACATACAATTCGAAAATAATGAAGCTCGAAAAGGTCCATGTTCTCTCCCATTACTCTGCCCTTAACCCCTCCACTGTAGCAAAATTAAATTGAATAACAATGACAAATCTACTTCAGTATGTCATTGTAGGTAGGTTTATGTGTTAAATACAGGGTGTATCAAAATGATTGGTACCGTCACTTTTCTGTGATTATGGGACAGGACTGCCACATCACAATGTAACATGGAATGCACCTAATTTATAGACAAATAATGTGAACGATTATAAACTGCAAATTGGGGTCATTTTACTGTGATCCGCCGCTGCATTTGGAAGCAGCAGGCTTGTCAATAAACATGAAAACGGATGGGTACCAATCATTTTGATACAGCCTGTATGCAGTCTTCAGAGGCTTTATGACATTCAGTTGAAGGCGATTCCACTTGCTTAAATAACTTCCTTTTTTGTTGTTGCAACAACTCAAAACCACTATTGGTTCTACACATCGATCCTAATCTCTCCAATCAAGATACTATTTATTTAATTTTGGCATGATTACATTTCAAAGTGATAATGATTGGCTAAATGCAACAGTGTATCCGATTACCAGAACCTTTTAATATCAAATACAATGTTTATTCTTCATGTGTATACATTTGGTAAGTGATTGGCTAAATGCAACAAGGTATCTGATTACCAGTATATCATTTATCAAATACAATGTTTATTCTTCATGTTTATACATTTGGTAAGTGATTGGCTAAATGCAACAAGGTATCTGATTACCAGTATATCATTTATCAAGGTATCTGATTACCAATACATCATTTATCAAATACAATGTTTATTCTTCATGTTTATACATTTGGTAAGTGATTGGCTAAATGCAACAAGGTATCTGATTACCAGTACATCATTTATCAAATACAATGTTTATTCTTCATATTTATACATTTGAATATCATTATGGAAGACAAGACTTATCTAAATCTATTTCTCTCTTCTTTTTTTCCACATTATTATACATTTATTATTCACTCAACATGCTGTTTAAAATGTTTGTAAATATAAGAGGGCAACTTCTATGTCACCAAAATTCAAGAAATTTGCTATAAAATATATTTTGTACACAGTTGATTTAAATGTACATGCCTGTATGCAGTATTGTACCAGTGCAGTGACACAGTGGCAGGAATTTTTAGGGGGGGGGGGTTGCAAAGCTTTGCCATTTGCCTACTTCCAGAATTACTTTCCCATCACCAATGCGCAGAGAGCAAAAAATTGGCAATTTTAATGCTAAAATGGACCAATGAATAATGAGGTTCAAAACAAGGCAAAAGGAAGGGCGCATTGCAGATTTTGGCCAAATTTTGTGCCCCCTACCTACCTTGTTGGAACGTCACTGCAGTGACATCAATTAGACAATCAACCTAAAGGTTTAATTGATGTCACATGTACAATGTATGCATTAAGCATGCATGAAATCACATTATACACAGTAACTTACTACACATTAGAGCACAAACAAAATTGTATTAGTGAAATATAAGTGAAAAATATAACTAAACTTTGGTGTTTAACACTTAATTGTATACTCTGACATTAGTTGTATGCAGGAATATCAATTAAAGAAATTAAGATATTACAATAAAACCCAAACATAATAATACATGCACAAATCTTAATTTTCCATACTAACTACCAACACACAGAATGGAACAAAAATAAAGTGAAAAAATAACTGAAAACATTTTTCTACTAAATAGGTGAAATAATTGTGAAAAATTCAAAACACAGTCTACAACATTTACATTTAGTAGTGTTCTTATGGGTGGAGTCAAAACAAAGCTTATGCCAGTGCAGTATATTACTTGTACCAGTGCAGAGTAGGGGGACAAAATTGAAGTTTTGCCATACACCTGCTCTCAGAATGATTTACCTGGATCAATGCCACACAGAGCAAAATGCCGAAATGGGCCAATGAATATAAAATGATCATAAAGTCATGTGACTCCGGATTTTCTGTGACTCGCATGATATAAAGTCCCACGGATATGGTGATGAAATATTAAAAGTAAGTCACTATTTTGTTGAGAACTGTTTCAAGCATTCATTTTACCATGCATATGAGGTTAATTTTGGGCTGAAGACTCCTGAATTGTCTACATCTTTAAGTGTATATATGTTTAATGGAAATTGAATATATTGGTCAACAGCAAATCCTCTATGTAGCATAACCTCTTTCTAACATACTTCACTAAGAAATACAAAAGCTGGAATTTGTTACTAGAAAATGTCCGGTATGGTTAAATATCTACTGCAACAAATCGGTTCTCAACATTTTTAGCTTCATCCTTCATGTATACATACACAAATTTAGCCTATTGTCAAGACTTCATTTAGGGATTACACAGCTTTATTCCACAATCTGTATAATCCCCATTTTTGATACTATAATGTAGGCTAATGCTGATATGCATACATGATGATATAATACCCATTTTTAACGTAGAAAATATTAGAAAACTCATCACCTATGTCTAACATATTTTGAAAAGAAATAAGAAACCAAATACAACTATGTACAATGTTTACAATATAATACACACACAATCTAAATACATACATGTATTACTGATAAATAATTACAAATTGCATTGTTAATGGCTGGTTGTCCATCGTTAACGTAGCAACCAAAATGAGAAGTCATATCAAAAAGATGTCAAGAGAGGGTATTTTGTTGTTATACTATGGTATTTCATATCAGTTTGGAAAATTTTTCCATTACTGAAATTTCATGCACAAAATTTCATATTCACATGGGAGGTAATTTTATACCACCACACATAATTTTTATTATAGTATACCAGCAAATTAGATCAAAATTATTTAAACCTATGATCTCAAAACAAAATTAAGACAAGCTTCAATTTTGAGGTACATCTTAATTTTGAGTTGAGGTCAAAGGTTTAAATAATTAATTATGAAATCTACCAACGCAGATGAACTTTCATGCTAAATTAGATCCAAGTTTTAAAACAATTATTTGACAATAACTTTTTTTATTCCTGAACTAACAGAATGTGTGATTGCTGAACATTTGTTTTAAATATCATTATAATAATTTCTGCCACCAACACATACAGGAGTATCCATTCCTGACTATACCAACCTGGACAAATTTACTGAAAATCTATTGCCTCTTATAAGCACAATCATGTATATTTGTACTTTGAAAAAATAAGGTAATAAGGTAGTGTAAAAGAATCAGTATGAATGGAGCAAGCCGCCTTTGCCTTTTTTCGAATTGAAATTATTCACAAAATATTGAACTTCATATTGAATATCATATGAATTTTACATCAAATTTGACAAAGAAGTTGCAAGCAATCATGCCATCCTCCCAAGGTTCTCCGACTACTTTTTTGAGACAAAAACTTGCAAATTTTCTGCAAAGTTGACGATGTAATCACCTCCACTTCACTGATAAACGTTGGTCCTAAATACTTTGTTTATCAAAGCTATCTAGGCCAGCATGCATATATTAGCCTACACTGGCTATCCAGGCTTGTGCATTTGTATGAGCTTGGAACGGTCCATGGTTTTCCATGGATTAGCATGTGTTCCTCACGGACCAACCTGGGTAAACAAACAAACAACCAATTTAAGCTTGCCACAGAACAAGTAATCCTGCTGAATCAGTGTACATGTAAAGCATTCAATGCTGAATGGTTTCCTGCAGCCTATAAAGAGGTATGCATAGCATTTGAAAAGATGCACACATATGAAGTGGCGTTTAGCTACAGTCTGTGGCTCTCACAGACTTGGCGAGGGAGGAGTGCGAGATGTTGATGCAATATCTCTTGATAGTACACTAAATCAGCAGAGCTTTATAGTGCTAGTGGCGTGCAACTGGGAACTATCAGTACACTATATTTTTTCTAGCTTCTGTTCTGATTGGGTACATGATTCTAAGATTGGATTAACATGTACCAATCTTGCCCATATCAACAAACCTTGCTATTGTTGACCTACAACTTGTAATTACAACAATACAAGGCGAAATACCATTAGAAATAATGCAAATTGCATGAACAAGCACCTTATAATATAATGAAGTGTCAAAATCAATGGATAAACTAACCAATCTAGCTATACACAATATACATAACACAACACAGCTGTTTGTGATGTGATCAAGCAAATGAGTCGGACATCAATTATATAATTTTGATTTCAATAATTATTGTTAAATTACACATGTAACTGCTAGTTTTGTTGAATTTGGTATCAAACTTGAATCATTTGCTTTTGATATGCACATATGGTGTTGCTTGAATTAAAGAAAACAAAAACAAGCATTACTGTATTCAACCTAAACAGCCCTCTCCATAATTAGTACCACCAAGGGCTTTGTTTACTTATTCTAACAAAAACTCAAATGACAAGCACAAAATCCTGGGAGCAATTTCAATTGCTGCAATTTCATTGTACATTTCTTTGAAGTTGAGCCTAGTTTTACTTTTATAACATAGGTAACAATAAGTAATTCATTAAAACGAGTTACTAACGTAATCCATTAATATTCTAATCAGGTTGAATACGGTACATAAACTGACATCGATTTCCCAACGTTCAATTTATTATACTTGATCACATCACATTTTCCGATCAGTGTAAACTACAACCAATAATAAGCATACATCACAGTGCAAACTACAACCAATAATAACCCAACATCAAGGCATAATATGCTCCCCATTGTGCACCTTTCTCCAATTTAATTGTGAAATACACCCTACATACACTATCAAGGCACACTATACTGCAACAACTTGTATTAATACAAAAAATTATCTTAGAATATAATATCTTACTTTGTACACTGCACACACTGAAAGACAATATCATGAAGAGCTTGTTCGCTTTCTTTTGCTGGCTGTGTTTCATACACTGCAAGTAAGCAAGCTTTAGCTTTATTGAGCATATTGCATATACTCAGAGTGCACATTCACAAAGACTTGCAATAAGGACAGCATACTGCCCAATGTGTTTGCATATATGTTGCCATTGCAACAAAAACGGCATATTCCATTCTCAGCAGTGATTGCTGGTTCCCCACTGCAGTTTACCCCTCAAATATAATTAGCTTTGTTAGGGGCATTGTCCTTATTTTTGACAATTTGTCACTACGGCACATTTTCGGAAAATTCTGTATCCAACTTACCAATTTTGTTGCAATGGGCCATTCCAATTGAAATACATGAAATCATGACCTTAATCTCCAACACAGAGGTTGTAGATTTCAAATGGAATTGCCCTTTCAGGTATCCCCATTTGAAATTCACACTCCCTGTGTGGAAGATTAAGATCATGTCTTCCATAGGGGGTGTATAGATTTCAACTGGAATGGGCCACAGACTAATACAGACTATCCCAAGTACCTGTGCTTTGTATGCGGTGAATATTCATGAGGACCGATCGTTTGGGCATGTCTAACAGTCACACAAGCATTGTGTGTGGTTATGCTTGTCTAACAATCATGCCAGTGTTGTGTGCTTTCACATATGAGCATTGCGTGTCTTCGCGAAAGAGAGTAAAAATATGCTTAATGTGCATAACAGTTTTGTCTGTCGCACTTCATGGAACGATCGGCCCTCATTATCAGGTGATGCAGGGACTTTTGACTGTTTGTGTTTAGTCTAAAGTAGTCTGTGGGATATTAGGCATTTGCTGCAAGTTTTTGTGAAAGTAGTACACTCTAGCATTAATAATATTATATACTCCTGGTCACCCCAAACTTGGACTTGAGGACAATTGTGCAGTTGGTTCTCCCTTATTTTTCCTACAAGTTGATTAACAAAATAAGTACTTGTAACACTAAGACTGTCTACTAAGAATGTCTACCTTCCTTGATGTTAGTTACAGAAATACCTTAATCCATAGAAGGGATTAAGTTGTGTTATATGTACCACCATGCAAATTGATTTCTCCTAAGGAGAGGGGTGGGATTTTATTTTGATCAGGAGTATATTAAAAAGATAGTTTAAAAAGTTCCATTTTCACCAGTTTAAACAAAGTACATATTCAGGATCCTTTACAACAAATTGCTACAAAAGTTAAACAGATGCTGCTAAAAGCATTCTTCAAGTAACATGAACAAAAACTAGTTTACCTAATAATATCTTAAAAGGTTATTAAAGGTATGAAAATAAGTTAGCCATCAACTTTCACATTCTTAAATAATTTTCCCTTTATAAGAGCTTTGCTAAACATCTTTATGTTTACACTGTCTTAATTAGTAATCATTTTATGTCCTATATAATATAAATGATTGTAAGAGTGTGAAAGTTGAGTAAAATGTACATGTCCATAATTTTTGTGCATAGGAGCATGACACAGCAGGCAAGTTTATATGCAAATTTTATACACTTTTTACACATTCTGTAAAATATGCGAGAAGCATGCAGATATAAAAGCCAAATGATGATTTTTTTACAAATGTCCAATATACACTATTTATAGTAAGAAACAAACCTTCAATATATTCCCATTGTGACAGCAGTTTTTCAATTGTTTATCAAAGATTACAAATTTGGAATGGTAGCTTTCTTTTATTTTACTGTTTGGTATACTGTATTTGGAAAATTTTGTGTTACATAAGGAAGTTGAAAAGAAAGTGCAAAATATTGAAAATTAAGTGCATCATGCCTGATTCAGTTTCAGGAATTCTATGGATAAGTAGAATTCTAAGAATAGTTTCTTATCTTATAATATTACATGTAGATGCTTATAGCCAAAGACAGATTCTAACGAGTATATTGTTTTCCTAATTACAGTATTGTCAAATCAAAGCAATATTACAGATTTGCAGTTTATTGACATCAGTACAATATATTTTAGGTTACTGAATTATCATATGTGTGAATAAATACCACATTATAATATGACACTTTGAATCAGTGGCAACAGTGTGAATAGAAAATAGGCTATTGATTGACCCAATTTAATTTATTCATGTCCACAGTAAATATCATGCCCAAATATCAAATACCTTGATAGTTTTGTCTCATAATTGAATAGGAAGGCTAGAAAAGGCAAATATTATATGATGTAACTTCACTATTGCACTCTATAACTTACATGTTTAATGTTAACATATACTTGACAAAATGTTAGAAAATAAGACAAGTTTATATTACTCTTCAGGAGAAATGGAAGGGGCAAAATAGGGAATGATTACAATTCATTATCATCCATATCATCTGTGAAATCACATCTATTCAGTCATGGCAAAGAAAGTTGGGGGAATGAGACAGAAATAATAAATCAAGTTTTGTCCACAGCGCATAATATATAAAAAGGTTTAACCGCAAACTACAATTTAAGTTGTATTTTTTATTGGGCAAAGCATGCATGCTGCTCTGCAGTGTTTCATATGCACTGATTTTGCATCAAATTATATATTAAACGATAGTAAACTTCCTGGGTATAAATATGAATGATTATAATCTATCCCTGGGAATCTACCTTGCTGAATATTGCACATATCCCACAATGCATCTTGCAGGGAACAAATTAATTTACTTCAAAGGTAATGGCTATTCCATTTGAAAGCCATCCACCCCTATGGAAGACTTCAACTTACTCTTTCACATGGGGAGTATGTATTTTCAATTGAGTTACCTGAATGAGTGACTCCATTTGAAGTTTACACCCTGTGTGAAAGATTCAGGATATTACTTCCATAAAGGGTGTATGGATTTCAACTGGAATAACCCAATGCTGCAAGATACCACTTTGTCATAGGTCAACACACCTGAAACAAGTATACCTTAATGTTCAATTATCAAGATGCATTGTGGGAAATAAATAAGCAATCCCGGGCCAGGCCTATTGCAAGATGAAGCTGGCTATTATAATCCAATTATCTATCACTGATTGTCAGCTGTCCTGCTAGTGTACATATTATTTTCCAAACTTGCAATAATTAACAGACATCATCCATGTCTCATATGTGACCAGCACATTTTGCTGATGAATCTGTAGCATATACAAACTTGGCATTCCAATCCATGAAGAAAAAAGACATAAAATTTGTGCAACAGGTTTACTTAATTAAGGTATCCAATGAAAGGGGTTAAAGATGTCCGCCTTAATCAGACTGGCTATCCAATCCACATCTATCCATGACAATTAGTATCGTGTAATCTGTATTCCTGAAGCTGGTTTCTGCTGTGTTAGTCTTGAGCTTGACCTTGTCGGCCGAGACGATGACCTCTCACTGTACGTCCTTACCAAGGGCTGGAAAAACAAAGCACAAGATAATATTGAGATTTAAAATATGACAATTTGAGGTCATCTTGAGAAATAGTGATAATCTGATAAGATAAAGTGCAATCCTGTTTCTTTCAATTAAAAAATATAAAGAAAATATTTTTACTGTAAACATTTGAAGCTGTAGGCTTGCATTTTACTTCAACGCACAATGATCTTATACAAAATTGAAGCTGTGTGAGAATTATGGCATAGCAGCATTAAGTGTCTACTATAATCTGAGACAGAATTTAAATGTTAGTCTTCATTTGACTTTACTGTCAATCAAACGCCAAACGACTCTTGATTGGTTAGTAACATGTGAAAGGACGGTTGAATCAGCTGGTGTCTTCATCGGAAAAAAGGAATCGCAGAAAATGGTGAAAAATGATGGTACTTTTACAAGGCAAAATGCAACATTTCTAGGCATTGTTAAAATGGTGAAAGAAAGTTCCTATTACCGAGACTTACCTTTTGAGACAGTTTGTATGTTTGAAAGTGAAAAAATAACCATAGGGCATGCTGTGTGTGATTTGCTTCGTTCACAAAGTTCATTTATCATGACAAATTGTAAACAAACCGTTTCCGAGTTTGATTGACAGATGACGTCAGACACAAACTTGTCTTTTTAATTCTATCTCAGATTATACCTATATTTACACATCTTTTATACCCAACTCAGCTCGACACACATGTACAAGTACAACAAGCACAATTTGCTTTGGTTGCTTCAGCAATTTCAAAATACAATCAGAAATGCACATCTATATGATGGAATTTCCTTTTGGAGGGAATTTTAGTATTAGTCAATCAAATATCTTAGAATCACATTTCATGTGAGTGCAAGAACATCTTATGGAAATAGCTGCTTTATATCAAATGCATTATATATGCAGCATGTCCAGTACATTGTAAGATGCTGATTTTCTATTGTCTTTTCCTGGTGAACCATTAGAAGTTGTATATCATCGACTAATAGCAAGATGGTTCAATGTAATTATGCAAATGGCAGCTATTTTCTGTGAACATATACAACATTCTTGCATGCACACAACATTATATGTGACACGATCGGGTCCATGGAGGCCAAAGGTGGCAAATTTGAAATTGAGATAAAGGCAAAATATGGAGTAAAAATCAATGAAATACATAAAATAGACATCACAAAACTTCATAACTTTAGAACCAAGTATGCTAGACCTTTGATGTTTTCAGTATATGATAGCCTATTGTTTGTTTAAGGTAATAATTACATAACTCAATTTTCAAAAATGCCTCCTTTGGCCTCCATGGACCAGATCGTGTCACATGATTATTCCACTTGATCATGTTTCTTTCACTATTTGCAGAGCAGGGAGTGTGTTAATAAAAATATGTGCCTCTGCTTGTCACCTGTCATGTAAATTTGCAAGTCACAACTTCACAAGTGTATCAATTTGCCATGACCGAATCAAGGAAGACACACCCGCTTGGATACTTAACTTATAACTGATCTGCATAAAATCTACATTATACAAGGGTGGTTAAAATGATTAAATGTGTTAACTGATGAATTATACATGTTAGACTAGGCAGACTACATTAATTTGCTTCATGAGATTTTAGTATAGATAACGGCAATATTCAGCAGACGTCCCATATCAAAGAGTTAAACTAGGAGAGGCAGATTCCACCATGTTTGCATGTCACTTGTGCATAGTGTACATCCAGATTTGTTTTGCCATGTATTTGACAAACTTTGCTTTATTAGTGCAAACTACTTGGTGATCTGTGTATAATGCAATTGTGCTGTAAGTACACATGTTAATGAACACATCTCTGTAGCACTTATGCCATTGAAGCAGCCAAACATCAGCCTATATTTTCCCTTTCCAAATAATTGCACACATATACCATTTTAGTCCCTGTATATGACACTCCAATTGGGAAATTTTTTCCAAAGTATTAGGCTATCTGTCAGTGTATATGGAGTCTGCCCTCTCCAGTTACAGCTATGTTGACTGGTTCATTCCTCCTATAAAGTTCCCATGATTAGTTTCATTTTCCTTTCTCCAATCTGGCTAGACCTGAATTAGAGTTCTCTTTTAATTGATCTGGCAGTAATGACATACTAAAAATGTCCTCCATCCTTTGTTTTATACACATTCACAATAATCATTGCACTTTTACTGTCAATGAAGTATTAGCGAACCTTTAAATCTATGTCATGAAAATGGGCAAATTTTGAGGAAATTCTGAGTTATATCAAAACTAATGAACCAGTCAATAACTAATATGAACCATATAAATGCTCATCATATTTGCAAAGTCATGCAGGAATCTAGAGGCAGAGTATTAAAGATTAACACTTTAATTCAGAAAAAAATCAATTTACGCCCTCGTCCAATCACAAAACTTGCCTCTAACAATAAAACTTTAATTTGATTTAGTCTTGTTTTAGATGTTTTTAAGAATTCTATGGAGAGAAACTACAACCATAAAAGTAATAAACAAACAGACAAACAAACATAAATTTTGTGAAATAGGAACTGCTCAAACAGGTACTTTGGAGTGTATGGGTATAGTGGCTGTGCAGTACACCAGATGAAAATGTGAAAAATTCCTAGAAATTTAAAGTCTATTTTGAGTGCATAGGTAAGGTGTAGTTAAGCACTTGATGACATAAAGGTAAAGGTAAAGGAGACGATCCTGTATAAATAGTGATCGGAGTGCCCATCTCTTTCATTGGCGATTGGGTCAGACTCTTCCATATATTGTTGCTATAGGGGGATTGCTACACCTCCTCCACAGCGAGTCTGTTACCTACCCATCATTTAAGAATGCAGGTACCCATTTATACACCTGGGTAGAGAGGAGCAATTAAGATAAAGTGCCTTACTCAAGGGCACAACACGATGGCGTCGCCGGGGCTCGAACCCGCAACCTTCCGATTATGAGTCGTAGCCTGTTCCGCTCGGCCACCATGCCCTCCTGCAACACTGCAACTGGATGTTTTTTTAATTTTTTTATTTCTACGTACAGATAATATCACTGTAACATTTAAGAATATTTGAGTAAAATGTGAAAGAGTTCATCCTATGTAATATAGTGCGAAGGGGTAAACGAGTGAGTTTACTGCATAGACAAACATGGTACACTGAGTCCGTTTTGACATTTTTGACTTGAAAATGTTAAATAATGAAGTATATCATTATCATTTTACCCTCAGATTTGGGTGGGGTGTGTGTTATATAAAGCTATGGTTAAGAATTTACTACTGAATTAAGTGCATAACTATGTTAATATGTGTGTGAATAGTGCTAAAATTATACTATAAATTAAAAGTGATAAGGAGACAATTTGTAGTGTTGCACATGTTTAGTCCATCAACCTATGCTGGGCTATGACATGCATTTCTAATTCTTACACCGACTAATAATGATCAACACCACCATACATACATAATAATAACACAAATGTGATAAAGAAAATAAATTATACAAGACCATGTGAATTGAAATATCACAGTAAATGAACAAAAATGTGGTAACTTTAAATACACATTGATAAGCATTTAAAGTACACACACAGAAAATTTGTTTCACAGAAAATGAAAGTTTACATTAGTGTTGTACACTTTATCTATGTATGTTTCATGAAGTTTGTATTAGAATAATGAATGCAAAACCCAACGCTAGTTACATCTCCATTTGAATGTGATGATGTGTAATGTTCCATCATTCCAATAAAATGTTGGATTGTGTTTCAGAGCTACTAGCTCTGATAAAAATACAAAAGTGCAAACTCACTATTACTGCAAATTTGACAACAAAGATTTTCTACATAGTAAAAATGCCATCTCTAAGTACCGTACTTGTTGATCATTGTTAAACTGAAACTTTTGACTACTTTTAGCAGGGCAAACTACTATGCCTGGCAAATGGATCAGATCTCTGAGAAGAATCAAATATTGGGAATTCTTGCACTTATGCCGAGTGTTAAATATATATTAGGGATATTTAATGAATACATGTATTATGTAAAAATTTGGTATTACTATATTAAGCAATGAATGTCATAATAAAATTATATATGAAGTTTGAAATAAAATATTTTGGAAAATATAAGAAAAAACATTTATATTAAGTGAATAAAACTGAAATGAAAAAATTATGCTGCCAGTTACAGAAAACATACGAAACGAAATAAAATCTGATTGTGATTATTAAATTTGTTTTTGTATATAATGGTTAAGTTGAATAATTTATTGCAGATCTATTAAAGCTTACCTGAAAAATGTTAATTGCTTACTTTCATTATCTGGGCTTAATTCTGGCTCATCCTGCAAACATAAAGATGAGCATTCAATACCTCCTTGAGTTTAATACCTATCATCATTTAATTAATACTTCCAACAACCAACATATATTTTTTCTATATCAACTATACTGAGATTGTATATCTGGACATGTAAAAGTTGCAGGTCTTTTCGTAAAGAGCAGGGGATCAGCCTGGGCCTGTTGTCTGTCACACTCAGCATTGAGGTCAACTTGCACTGCCCTTAGGGGCTTGGCAGCATATCGACCAGTGGCGCGCTTTGAGGGATCTGAGTATCCAGAAAGCGTGGATAAATGCTGTTTTATTATTATTATTATTATTTGTCAAAAGTACATTACTATATTGGCTGTATGGTGACAACAAATTACATATATATATATATAGCCTATATTAATGTGACAGCAATTACTACTTTGATTACACTCTCAATTAAGAGTGGCAAAGAAATTTTGGATTTATAAACAGAATTCCAACAACATCTGAATATTAGGCAAAGTTAACTACCTCCATAATCTGAGCTATTTAGTCCTATGATGAGCTTGCAGCAATCCCAATTATAAATCTCTACGTCGAACACTAGGCAGATATCTTATAACCTTGTTCTTATGTTTGGTTGGGATTGTGCCAGAGTAGCCATCAAACTGGGCTAGCGACAGATGGCAAGATGATGTACCAGACATAAAGTGTGACACAAATATAAATCATAACACTAAGCATATTTACAGCTGCTGAAAGCAAGATGGTTGTAAGTACTTTGTAAGCATTTTGCACTTACGACATTCTTGCATACTGATGTATGGCTGTAACGATGCTCAAGTTGGTTAGCATGACACTCTTGACATAATTAAGAAGATTTGTGTGCTTCTACTTACATCACCATGTCTGACCCGACACCAAATGATTCATCTTTCAGACCAATTAAATATAATACATCTATTTATATATATCTCAGCAGTGCATATAATATATAACTAAAAACAAATTGTGATGTGATCAAGCAAGATAAGTCATTTGTTGAGCTAAATCAATTCCAATTGTAGTTGTTTTTGTTTAATATTCATGCCAATTTAACATTATCACAGGTTACATCAATTGGGCTATTCACACTACCCCTGTGGAAGATTTTGGGAATATCTGCCACAGAGGGAGTATGTTTTTTAAATGTAATTGGTCAGAGTTAATCATTTTAAAACCCATACTCCCTCTGAATATGGCTTTACCTATATCTTCCACAACTAGAGTGAGTATTTCAAATGGAAGTTACCCAATTGTCTATTCTATTTGAAACTCACGCTTCCACTGTGGAAGACTTTAGCTAAATCTTCCACAGGGGTAGTCTAGATTTTAAATGGAATAGCCCATTTACATATTTTGAATGCCATAAAAATATGAATATTTTCACTCTTCAATAAACTTAACCGAAAAATTGAACATCTATTTTAACCATATCTCAGAATCAATTCAAGCCACAAATGACTAATTATATTGCTTGCTTACAAATTGATGTTCTACAAGATGGTGCACAATAATGATGGATGAAGTGAAATGTATACATTAAAAGTTCAGCAACATTGATATGCTTCTTTTGCTAGATAGCTACATTATAATCCACCACCATCAAGACGTAGATGACACAGACAAACTGAGCTATAATTTAAGACATACAAATACAAAAAGTGATGAATTAAAACATGTACATGGTGAGACAGATTTGTTGCGTTATTTTCCCTGAGTAAGTTTACCTTTTGTACTTTTGCCTTTGGTTCTAGATCGTGTTTTCTTTGGTGAAGGGTTAGGCTAGTGGTGGTAGACACCAAAAATAAAGTTTAAATCAAAATTAAAAACATGGAGTTAATAATCATATTAAATGTAGAGACAAACATTGTATGTGTTTGTGGTTTTTGCACCCTTGAATTCAAGTCATCATATATAACAGTTTAAAGGCTATATACCCATACTAAACCAGTGTTTAACAAAGCACTCATATATTGATAAAAAGGTTTGAAAAACTTGAAAGGGTCTAAACAGATGTTGAGATCAAGTTGGGGTAAACATTCTGTAGAATACCAGCATAAATACCAGAGTAGAATAAGATAGTAGAAAAAAATGTCAAATTAATTTGGGGCTTGAATTCACACTCTACACAGGATGGAAGTGCTTGTTATACTGCATCTGATAAAATGTGTGACCAACCTTACTTGGGGGAAATCTTTCAAAATAATTTATGAAACAGATTTGGCCAACACATAGATATGAGATGGTGATTCAAGCATGATGCGGTAAAGCTGATACACATTTGTCCTTAACAGATCTTGCTGTTGCAATAGAGCAGTTGCTTGGCCAGAGGGTAAAAGTAACAGGATTTAGTCCTGGGCTCATTTTCTGAAACTGTGAGTGTATCACATGGACAATTTATATGGACGATAATTATCATCAAATATGGAAATTGTGCATATGAATAATATTGAATAGGTCTATGGAATTGACAATTCAAAGACATATAGTTTTGGGTATTTGCCAACTTAAATTTGGCAAGTCAAGCAGCAGCTTTTATGTTTTATGGGCTGGTCATATTACACCAAATGTTTCTGTAGATAGCATATTGGTAATAGATTACCCCGAGTACCTGAAATTCAAAGCTCATATTAATCACCACATTCAAATACTATGAAACAAATGAAGTTACCCAACACCATATTTTCACCATAATAAGCTATAATCCGAAACTAAAACAAGAAATTCTTATTTATTAAAATTCATTTCTTTTGAAATCTGCCCTTTAAAATAAACGCTACCATGTTCTACAAAGGAAAAGAGACAAGTTCAGCTATTTAATCCAAGAAACTCCACCATAGTAGTATCAAATTCATTCAGAATAAAACCAATCCCCAGCAAACACTAAATTGAATGTTGCCATTATTTTCAGAATGTCTTTTGATACATAGATCCACAACATTTTTAATCCAAGGCTTCATTCCATTCTAGGCAGGTATTCTATGCAAATATTACACTAATTTTCATTCTAGTTAATTCCACAGCCTACTACCCAAAAACTGAACAGCACCAGAATATCCCAGTTTAAATCAAGGACACTACTATATCCTACAATATTTGAAATGATTACCTCTTTTGATACATTTTTCTTTCCTTTATGGGTTTCAGTATTTTTCTTTTTAATTTTCTTTGGTATACCAGATTCTTTGCTTTTTGTTGAAGTATCATTTGCTTTCTTTTCCTTTTTATCATAATTTTCTTTACTCTTCTTTGCATCAACGCTTTCTTTGCTTTCCTCAGTAATATCTTCTTCCTTTTCTAGTGATTCTTTTTCTTTGTTTTCCTTAATAGAAGTGCTTTCTTCTTCACCTTGCTCCAAAGATTCTGAAGGCTTCATGAACCCGGAAAAGAATGAATGAATAAATGATGAAACTGCTTCTTTTGGTTTATCCGTTGAAGCAATTTCATTCTCTTTAAATGCTTCTTCAAGTTCACCCATTGAAGCAGTTTCTTCGTCTTCATCTGATAGCAAAGGATCTGGTGCAACCAAGATTTCATTTTTGGTGTCTTTTGCTTTGTCTGATAACAAAGGATCTGGTGTATCAATATCATTGTCTTTCTCCTCCGAGTCTGATGAAGCAATGTTTTGCTGATGGGCAAAAGAAGTGTATGAGTAAAATCAAGCCAGTTACTTGGTGCAAGTGGAAAGGTAACAAATAAACGTGAAATAAATTAATTGTATATTACAAATAACCCTGTTACAATATTTACATTTCAAAATGCAAATCATCTCTTTCCTAAATATGGTTTCCAATCAAATCCATTGGCACTATTTTGTAATGTCACTGTTAAATTAAAACATGCAGCAAATCATAGGGGAATCCTTGATTTGCTTGTGAAATATGACCAATCTTAATTCTGTGTGGTAGCCATATGCTTCAACATAAAAATGTCAAGTTTTGAGATTTTTTTTTAAATATCAAGAGCTATCTCAAGAACCACTGAGCCAATACTAGGCTTGTTTGTACTGATTCCAAATATGGTCATGGAAATTTACAATTCTGAAATTTTTGAATTAAAAAGAATTGAAACTTGTCATCTACAATCGACACACACGTGGAGAGAGTTAAGTAAAAAATTTAAGTAAAAAAGTTTAGTTAATTAAGACCAGCATTTACTCAAAATTTTGATCTGTTGATGCAAATTAAGTACACTTGAAAGATTTCTGTCTCAGTACCAAATAAATGTGTGATTTTTTGATTGCTTTTTGACAGACTCACAAAATCTGACTTACAATTTGCCAAAATAAGGCCACCTGCACACAACAGTGTTAAATCAGCTTAAATTGTGCCAATGGATTCTCTGAAAGCGATATTGAGCCTTTTGGCTTTAGTGCTACCACCTGTTTTATGTTTTAAAATACACCATACCAGCATCTGGTTCATATATGTTAAATTGTGCTGATTAAAAGGTGCAACTGCTGAGTTACTTTACCATATTCCAAATTATTTATATTATCTAGGTAAGCTCACCTCATGTTTTCTTACTGGTTTTCTACTAAGGTTTTCTGTTGATGAGTATGGTCTCCGTAGCGATGACGACCTTTTAAAACTGATCTCATCATCTGTAGCTGGAGCATACATATTATTTGCATTGTCAAATTCTTCTCTTGTGAGGCTCGTTGTGAAGTTGCGTTCTCGTTTTGAAGGATTGGTTTTACGATGTCTTGGTGGTTGTGGTGGCAAGTCGTGTGTGCTTTGTAGGAGACGACGGTTCTTATATATTTCTTGCTGATCTAGACGTTCTTGTTGCTCTTGCTCCCAATCCATTTGTTCTCTTTCCCTTTCTAGTCTTTCTAGTCTCTCATGTTCATAGAGTTCTTCATTGTAACTAAGGTCATTGTCTCTTTCATCTCTTTCTTCACGTAACCTATGAATGATATCATGCAATCAACCACCAAATGTCATTAACAATAACTGCAGGCTTATTAAATTCTTAAACAATTGAGAAAGTTCCTGCAATCTTATTGGTTATTATCCGTGTATATATAACACGGTTCAGCGCATGCGCATCAATGAGATAAGCAAACTCGCTATATGAACCACTCGGAGGCACATAGCCACAACGGGACTGATCGATTCTAAGCACTAGGTAATTCTTTGTAAAATGTAGGATTTAATTTGATTTTACTCGTTATACTTATGGTTAATATTTTCATTTGAATTGAAGTGTATAAGAATTTAGAATAAAGCCTGGTATTGTTTTTAGCCACTGCCGTGCATCTATTATCTCATATAACATGGAAGACACCTGGAAACATGGAAAACAACTCAGCTTCTCCTCATTGTTTTGACCTACCTACCTATGGCGTTCACTCCAACTTGGGGTTGAGTGGTGCCATCTGCTTCATGATGTCCTGCCACTTCCTTCTGTCTTGAGCTAGCCTGCTAAGCGACCAAGGAGCTGATGTGTACTTTGTTACAGTCGGCTTTCAGGCAGTCACTCCATCTTTTGGTGGTCTCCCTCTTGGGCGTTTGCCATGGATATGTGCCTCAAATGCTAGTTTAGGAAAAAACGTGATGGTGGCATTCTCTGTATATGGCAAGTACCGGAGTCTTTTTGTTGAGATTCTGTCCAGGATGGTAAATTCCATGTCGAGGGTTTTGCGAATGGTGGTGTTTCGGATCTTGTCGAGGCGTGACACTCCCATTATTTTGCTTGAAGGCACATCATTTCAAATGTTGAAAGTCTGTTTTCATCTTCCTTCCTTAGTGTCCAAGTTTCCGCTCCATACAACAGTATCGAGAGCGTAAGTACCTTATAGAGCTCGATCTTTGTGCTTCTCTGGATGTCTCTGGCGCTCCAAATCTTATGGAGTTTTGAACAGTCCCTATGGCTTTCCCAATGCGTAATTTTACGTCCTCGGTGCAGGATCCAGATTGACAGATCTTCCCTCCTAGGTATGTAAACTCCTCAACTTGGGCTAGTGGTGTTCCATTGATATTTATATTTATTTGTGTGTTCTTTTTGGTGATTGCCTGATTGTTTTACTTAAAAATAATGGTTTACATTATCCGTGTTATATGAGAGGATAGATGCACAGCAGTGGCTAAAAACAAAACCTTTATTCTCTAAAAATCACACAAAAAAGATTAAATGGTTTAATATTTCGACACCGCAGAATGTATATACTTGTATAAACATTCCTGTAAATTTGAACTCATGACAAATTATCCGTCTGATGATCGGTTTACCCAATGATCGTAAGTGAGGGTATTCCGTGAAACTTTAAGTAACGGTTGCCTTGCCAGAGGTCTATACTTTGAATTTGTTTCTATAGCTCACCTGTAATGGGTTTGAGCACTCTAAATTCCAAAGTTAGTCACTTGTATACTTGTTATAATTAAACCATTAAATGGTTTAACGGTTTTGAATAATCCATTACATCATGGCTTTTTATGATATGCATTAGATGGTGACTACCTTTGATATTTGATTACAGGTTAATGACTGAATATGGTTTTGTTGTAGTGCAAATGGTGCAAATGACATAAAAAACACAAAACATCTGGGCTTCTCCCTGTTGTTCTACTGAAAATTGCCTGTTACATGAGACGATAGATGCACGACAGTGGCTAAAAATAATACCTTTATTCTCTAAGTATTAAAAAAGAATCGGAAGTTGTCACAATGTATACTTATATTTTCTTCCTTGGTTACATTTACCTGTTATCAAGGCTTTCAAGGCTTTGCTTGAGTTGTTTATTTCTGTAATGAGGCGAGTCTTCATCTTCTTCTGTATCTGTGGTATCTGTTTTCAGAAATAAAATTTGAGTAAAACCCAATACAGTTATAAAATACTTCCAGTGATATCCTTGCGTCATCTAGCGCAAAATGATAGTGTAGCTTCACCCACTCAAATCTGCTTGAAATACATGACATCATACATTTTGTAATTAGACTGTATTGTATAAGCTGATATGATTACTTACACAAACATGGTTCCAAGTTATGGTTGTTAGCCACAAAGTTATTTTGTGAAATTGTGACATGATCTGGTCCATGGAGGCCAAAGGCGGCAAATTTAAAGTATGCTAGACCTTTAGTGTTTTCAGTATATGATAGCATAATGTTTGTTAAGGTAATAATTATAGTAACTCAATTTAAAAAAATGCCTCCTTTGGACCAGATCATGTCATTATTTTGCATACACAATGACCTCCCATACTTCCATAATATAGGAGTATAAATCAGTCAAGACTGAAGGAAGTACTGAGAATCTCACCTTCTGATCTCAGAAGTGCCATGTGTTCTTTGGCTTCTCTAGCTTCCTCAACTTCTTCTGCTGCTTCCTCTGGGACGCCCTCTAGCTGCTTGACTGGAGATGTGTTGTAGTATGTGGAATAATTACGAAGTTGATCTATCAGCGTGGTCTGGCCCTGGATATGGAGTGAAATAAAAGGAAAATAGACAATTAATACAATTTTACTGTTTAACAATGATGCCATGATACTAGTAACATGGTACATCTAATACTATTTTTAACTGATAGACAATGTATGATGTTGCATTAGAGCTAAAACTTACACATTGGAGAAACAACCTCTTTCCTGATGATCATAAATCAAAATCTACTTTATATTTAGAATCACTGAGTTTCATTCTCTCGTTCTGGATCTACTGCTACAACACATGAAACGTTCGTCCTTGCAGGTTTTTCTCCGGGTGCTCCAGTTTTCCTCCTGCATCTAAAATCGGATCTCTTCCCATATCCCTGTCCCATCATATCCAGATGGCATCCCTTGAATTTAGTAGCCTTTGAGTACTATTGGGCTTAGCCTGGTTTCGGCCAAATGTTATAAATAAATTTCTCTCAGAACAAGTTTAAGGTAATATCGTCAAAATAATAAATTATCAGATGTGGTTTACCATCTACTTTATTAAACAGCTACAATATAATCACTGCAAAAATTGGGTGTCTAAAAGAATTTTGAACTTCATTAAAATACTAAAAGAAGTGGTATCATGCAAAATAGCTAAATTTGTGTTAGTAAATTTCATTTAAAAAGAAAACAAAAACAATCAGTAAAACAGAACATACTACAGCTATCGGATGATCTGTAACTATATTCACAACATTCATGCAAAAAAGAACACAGTATTCCCATAACTCTAATCATGTGGCCAAATTAGGTCAATAAATTTTAGGTCTAGTACTATTTTTTTCTTTGGGTACACCTTCCATGTAAAATCAGTTTATCGGATGAAAGGGTTGTCCTCTACAATGCCAATAGCTTTGTTGTGGCCAACAAGAACATATCACACACAAGTGTATGTAGATGGCAGCGTGTAGAAAGGTTAGAGTAGTACAACTTTCATTTGAGTTACTTATTTTTTTTATAACGGGATGAGAACAAGATTCATGGACATCTTGGAAAGCCTATAATGCACAATATAATCTAAATGTGTCTTTATAATATCTTACACTACTGAACAAAATCTATTTTAGTCAACCCTCCCTTATTCTGACTTCTTTTACGCTGAACTCTCTTATGAGGATGTGTAATTTTCATACAAATACATGTTTTCAATGCTTTGGCACCTATTACCTGCTCTAAAGCATTAACAAGGACATATAGATGTTGCACACTCAAATACCATCTTTCAGTGTTATATTACCCCCATATTAAGGGATCGGGAATGAGCGTTTTGAGCGTTTCGACAGTATTTTTTGTGGGACATGAGAGCACATCAGACATATCGAATAGCATTCTGAATACGAAGAATGTCTTTCTGATATCAAATAATTTTCATTTTTGAAATTCACAATATAATACAAATTTTATGACAAATTATTAAAATTTGATATTTTTCACATTTTTGATATATAACAGTCCTCGAAGTAAATTTTATAAATCTAATGACATATTCTTAGAGTGTATGTAGCTGGGAGGAAAAGCCGACGATCAATTGAAAATGTTGACCTTTCATATTGAAGATATGGATTTTTTCCCACAAAAGACCTTATTTGTTTTGGTGTTTTGGGAAAAAAATCCATATCTTCAATACGAAAGGTCAAAATTTTCGATTGATCGTCGGCTTTTCATCCCACCTACATACACTTTAAGTATAAATCATCAGATTTATAAAGTTGACTTCAGTACTGTTAAATATCAAAAATATCAATTTTTAATCATTTGCCATAAAATGTGTATTACATTGCAATTTCAAAAAATCAAAATTATTGATATCAGAAGGACATTCTTCGTATTCAGAATGCAATTCGATATGTCTGATGTGCTCTAATGTCCCACAATAAATACTGCCAAATGTTCATATCCCAGCCCTTAAGTAATATTTTGTTGTCCCAAATTTAGCACTTTGGTCAATCAATGCAGAATTACAGGTTAATTTCACTTATTCGGATTGTTCATTTATAGCCAATGCTTAGTTGCTTCATGGCCAAAATGCTTGGTCTCATTATGACTGGATAAAAGAGGTTGGACTGTATTTAATGTTTGAATCCCTACCATTCATATTGTATCATGCAGTGCTTGTACCGCCAGTGTTCCTACCAAATTTCCCATTCTACAAAGGAATGGAACAGGCTACCACTATCACCATGCAGATCAACTACCAACAATCAAATGGTGATGAAACGGTTGTGGTGAGTGAGAAGGAAAGGAATGGGAAGTAGGTCAAGTCACTCAACTAAACACAAGCACTAACCTCCTTAGGCATAGACCAATGTTTGATCACTTTACATCCCTAGGATATATTAAATGACATCAAACAGACATACACACAAACACACAGGAAAAAGAATATGAACAAGATTGAAACTGTGCAGACATTGAAAGTTGGATGTTTAGCTTAGATTAGAAATTCTTGCACTGATAAACCACTTGTGGCTTAACAGAGATGAGAGGATCGAGTTGAAAAATTACAAGATCACCATCACAAAAGTACCATCAATATACAATTAAACTGCAACACTGCAAACTTGGCAGGAATCAGAAAATGGATTCTCGCAACGACTCTCTGAAACTTAGTATGCAAGAATCAATTTTGATTCTCCTAAAATCACGCCAATTGGGCTATTCCAGTTGAAATCCACACTACCCCTGTGGAAGAGTTTGGAAATATCTTCCAGAGGGGGGAGTATGTTTTTCAAATGTAACTGGTCAGGGTTAATCATTTTGAAACCCATACTCCCCCTGCATTATGGCTTTACCTGTATCTTCCACAACTGGAGTGAGTATTTCAAATGGAAGTTACCTAAATGTCTATTCTATTAGAAACTCATACTCCCTCTGTAGAAGACTTTAGCTAAATCCTCCACAAGGGTAGTGTGGATTTTAAATGGAATAGCCCATTCCACACGCAGCAAACTACTTTGATTCTTGCAAGATGAGATTGTGAGAACCAATTTTGATTCACGCAAAAGTTCAACAAAATTGCATCCCTGAACTAACATAGTCGCTATAATCTATGATGCATTATTTTTTGTAGTAACATTAACCCTTCAGTAGGATCTCTGAGGGTGTCTTTGGATAACCTGTCTACATCACTTACCCCAAATGTTTCCAATATCAAGCAGTACAGGTAAGCATTAATTATAATTAGATCAATTATATGAAAATATAAATGAGTTTACAGCAGACATGGGATATATGCACCCGTCTACTAAAATAATAATATCATATAATCTTATTCACTAAGCCGATGATAAAAATTCTAGTAATACTAGGCTGTTAAATAGATAATATATCCTTTCACTTTTCATTCCACTAATTTTGCCAAACGTACTTTTAGATCCATCTGTGGATCAATTATATAGGCAAAGTAAAAAATTTCAAAAAACTTATAATACCACTGCAGAAACCCTATGTATACATACTTTTCTGACTGGATTTTGTCTGTTTCCTTAAACAAATCTGGTGAATCTCAGTTACAATTACTGTATACTTGCTATTATATTTTGTTGCATGTTTAAGGCGAAATCTTTTTATTTTTTTAATATCCGATTAACTCATTTTGGTTTTATGCACAATTTATCCAATAAATTTCATTATTTTGCTTTGATGAATCCAAGAGTGTGAAAATATTGGATCCAAAACATAATAGTGATCAAATTGGATGCTTCACGCCAAATATTTATTAGTCTCGCTCTTTTAAATATTGGACTTGACTACGTCTCGTCCAATATTTTAAAACTCATATAACTCAACCAATAAATATGGGCTCAATCGATCCAATTTTATATAATAATTATTGAAAACAAGATCCATATATATATAAAATGGTTCCAGCTGCATAAATTAAATAGCAGGTATTATAAAATCAATGCATTTACACTAATTATTGTTCAACTCGATATGACATTGAAATGGGAAAATTATCCTCATCATACAAACAACCTCTCAAACAGCTGTGACGACCAAATAACTGTACTAGTATTGTTATTCTAAGGTTCCATGTATGTCTGCGTTATTTTTCGCAAACCCTGCAACCACATGATGATATTTTTATATCATGTACACAGCAGGCCAGTCTACCCATGGCACTGTGATGTTCACATCTTTTATATCTTAGGCTATGTTGGAAACTTGTTATCATTTCTTTATTCACTGATAGCATTTAATCAATAACAACTGTGACCCAATCTGACCCCTATCAGACTAATGTTGCGAATCAAGATATTGAAATACAAGTAAAGATAAGATGGCAAAATTATACCAAAACAATTTGTCACTGAAAAGCATTACATTTGACAGTCCAGTATGATAGGCCCATCGGCTCTTTTCATGTATTCTAAATGATGTAAAAATTAAGATATGAAATATTTTCAAAATTCAACTTGTTGTATTGGGTCACAAATTTTCCTTTCTTTTTCTTTTGTTCTCAGTGGTAGGCCTACTGTTATTAATTGTGTCAGGAGGATAGGGTTCACATGGAGGTTGGAATAATCTAATTATATTCTGTTCTTCACTTCTGAAGAAGACTATGACGTACACATCTCAAAAACAAAGTGTTTTTGTCATTATTGGTACCATGGGAGATTGGGATAATTGAGAGGAGGGGAGGGGTGTCTTCAGTGGAAATGAAGGTACAGGGATGTGCGGCAGATTCGGGGTGCTTTTCAGCCATTTAGTTTAGACCAAAGGAGTATTTTCAGCCATTTGGATATTGTTAGCCCTCGATTTCATTAAAATTTGGTTTAGGAAATGGTGTTTTTTCAAAAATTTCCTTGAAAAAGTGCAAATTTTTCATCTTTTTTAAAGCAAAATTTGCTAAAAAGTTCCAAAAATTGATATAATTTTGGGTATGTTTGTCATCAAATTTGGTTTCAAGTTGGGTAGTTTTTCAGAGTAACAGCCACACATCCCAACCCAAACCAAAGTTGAGAAGCCCCCCCCCCCCTGGGATTTGAAAGACAATATATGAGTATTCACAGTAAGAATCAGAGCAAAATAGCATGAGATACTTAAATTTGAGTAAAGAAGAAACAGACAGACAGACAGACAGACAGAGACAGACAAGACAGCCAGAGTGAAAGTGAGACAGAGAGAGATAGAGTGTGAGAAAAGTTAAATTTATACTCAATCGAGTTTGCAGAATAGCCAATCACATACATTGTACATGCTCATTATGCAAAAGCAATGTTACCTTTGCACATAGAGTATGCATACAGTTTCGCTTTTCTGCAAAAACTATTGCTCTTACACTCCCTGTATCCGCAGGTAGGCATGCACGTCAGAAATTTGTGAAATTAGGGGTGATAATAATGCGATTCTTAAAACACCAAATAGGGGTAATTTTTAAAGCACATGTTTGTGAAATTTTTTGTTTGTTTACAAATCACTTGCATAAGGGTCATTCCATATGAAATCAAGGAGTCGCCCCACCTGACCCCCTCAGATTTGCTTTATATTTTAGTCATATGTTGTACCTGTAAAAATATTAAAAACCTGCAAATTTGAGGTCTGTAGCTCTTACGGATTTTCTGTGGCAGCCATTTAAAGTTGGAGTAGGGGGGTCTAAATTTGGACCCAAAGTTGTCCTTTAAATAAATTTCATCTTTGGGAGTCTGTGCCTTCTTTATAAAAAGAAAGAGACGTCTGAAACTTTGTATACACACTAACTGCATGCCCAATTTGTCAAAAACTAAAAAAAAAAAATTCTGTAATTACGCGTTGTGTCACGGGGTCATTAAATATGCAAGAAAAATGTAATGTTTTGTAAACTGGTAAGTTTAGCCCCCCTTAATTCACATTTTTGGTCAGATTAATTATTTTTTGTTGTCACTGATGCTATATATAGGATAAATACAATGCATATCCAAAAATTGAGGTCACAACTCATTTATATTTCTGAACAGCGCCCTCACGAAGATGAAATTTATTGCAAATTCAACATTTTCAGGGGCCCAAAGTCGATGTGGTCCACCTTCAAAATTGATAAAACATCACTTTTATATAACTACTAGTCTTAAATTACAACTTTGCTAAGTCCCAGTAATTGTATAGGTTGACTTCATATAAAATGACAAGCCCAAAGTTGACCATTTTCTTATGATTGCATGTAGTGCAAATGTGCCAATTCGGAAGGCTTGAAAGTCAAATTGGCCCCGATATTGAAAATAAAATAGAAATAAAAGTAAATAGGGCCAATAACTATGCATCTAGTCATTTATTTTCAATATTGTGGCCATTTTGACTTTTAAACCTTCCGAATTCGGCACATTTGCAGTACATGCAATCATAAAGAAAATGGTCAACTTTGGGCTTGTCGTGTTATATGAAGTCAATCTATAAAATTACTGGGATTGAGCAAAGTTGCAATTTAAGACTAGTAGTCATATAAAAGTGATGTTTTATGAATTTTGAAGGTTGACCACATCGACTTTGGGCCCCCTGAAAATGGTGAATTTGGATTAATTTTCATCTTCGCGAGGGCGCTGTTGAAATGTAAATAAATGGTCACCTCAATGTCTTGGATATGCATTGTATTTGTCCTATATATCCCATCAGTGACAACAAAAACAATTAATCTAACAAAAATGTGAATTTAGGGGGCTAAACTTGCCAGTATACAAAACATTACATTTTTTTTTTCATATTTAATGACCCTGTGACACAATGCGCAATTACAGACATTTTTTTTTTACTTGTTGACAAATTGGACATGCAGTTAGTGTGTATACAAGGTTTCAGACCTCTCTCTCTTTTTATTAGGAAGGTACAGGCTCCCAAAGATGAAATTTATTCAAAGGGCAACTTTTGGGTCCAAATTTAGATCCCCCTACTCCAACTGTAAATGGCTACCATAGAAAATCTGTATATATTGAAAATGAAATGGAAATAAAAGTAAATAGGGCCAATAACTACTCATCTAATCATTTATTTTTAATATTGTGGCCAATTTGACTTTCAAGCCTTCCGAATTCGCACATTTGCACTACATGCAATCATAAGAAAATGGTCAACTTTGGGCTTGTCATTTTATATGAAGTCAACCTATACAATTACTGGGACTTAGCAAAGTTGTAATTTAAGACTAGTAGTTATATAAAAGTGATGTTTTATCAATTTTGAAGGTGGACCACATCGACTTTGGGCCCCCTGAAAATGTTGAATTTGCAATAAATTTCATCTTCGCGAGGGCGCTGTTCGAAATGTAAATGAGTTGTGACCTCAATTTTTTGGATATGCATTGTATTTATCCTATATATAGCATCAGTGACAACAAAAAATAATTAATCTGACCAAAAATGTGAATTTAGGGGGGCTAAACTTACCAGTTTACAAAACATTACATTTTTTCTTGCATATTTAATGACCCCGTGACACAACACGCAATTACAGAATTTTTTTATTTTTTATTTTTTTTTTTTTTTGGGCATGCAGTTAGTGTGTATACAAAGTTTCAGACCTCTCTTTCTTTTTATAAAGAAGGCACAGACTCCCAAAGATGAAATTTATTTAAAGGACAACTTTTGGGTCCAAATTTAGACCCCCTACTCCAACTTTAAATGGCTGCCACAGAAAATCCGTAAGAGCTACAGACCTCAAATTTGCAGGTTTTTAATATTTTTACAGGTACAACATATGACTAAAATATAAAGCAAATCTGAGGGGGTCAGGTGGGGCGACTCCTTGATTTCATATGGAATGACCCATAAATCATTGCAGTTTCATTATTCTTCACTTACACCTTACAGAAATGATGGTCCAGCCTGCAGAATAATCACATTAATTATGCAATGCAAAAAATGCCTCTTCATTTTAAGTTGGCTATGCGTAGATCATTATTTTTTAGCGAAAAAAATGGGTATTGTTGAAAGGCAAAAAAAAAAAAAAAGTGATATCCCTAGAAAACAGGGTTGTTTCCCACTAAAACTTAGCGAAATGAGCTGCAAAAGTGGGTGTTTTCAAAGTTTGCCAACAAGCATGCCTTTCCACGGAGCCGGTTACATGAAGTGAGGGCCATGGTATAAATTCAGCTTTGCAGTTTCATTATTCTTCACTTACACCTTACAGAAATGATGGTCCAGCCTGCAGAATAATCACATTAATTATGCAATGCAAAAAATGCCTCTTCATTTTAAGTTGGCTATGCGTAGATCATTATTTTTTAGCGAAAAAAATGGGTATTGTTGAAAGGCAAAAAAAAAAAAAAGTGATATCCCTAGAAAACAGGGTTGTTTCCCACTAAAAACTTAGCGAAATGAGCTGCAAAAGTGGGTGTTTTCAAAGTTTGCCAACAAGCATGCCTTTCCACGGAGCCGGTTACATGAAGTGAGGGCCATGGTATAAATTCAGCTTTACAGAGACGGAAGTCCCAGAGAGAGTGAGTGACTGAGAGAAAGGGAGAAATATAAAGAACGAGAGAGAAAGCGAGATAGAGAGAGCTAGAGAGATAATTGAAATTAAAAAGTGTTTGATAAATGTGTGTGTGTTCATCCATCTGTCACCCTGTCCATCAATGTACTCGCATCTGTCTGTCAGTCTGTATCTTGGATGATGTTCTTTCCTATGTGTCAGCTGTATTTTATATTTTACACCATGTCTGCATTATCCTGAACACATTAATTTATGTGAATGCAGTTGACAGATGATGACCATATATAGCAATGCTTACAGACACATGGTAAATCCCATTTAAAACACTCTGGAATTATGTTTACCTTCATAGCTGACTGCATGACAGCATTAGCAGCGATTGTCAGTCCATTTTGACCAACTTTCTTGATCGCTTTCAGCCCCTTGTCGCTGGCTTGTGCTAAGTAATCATCTATCTCCTGAAATGGAACAAACAAAGAAAACAAAAATCATTTAGACGAAATAAGTCAAGATATGTTCTTTATTGATCAGGCTCATTCAAATGAGTTGTCATTTTTTATCCTTATAAAATGCTCTTTCCCTGTGTAGTGATATAGGAGCAAATAAAATTCATTTCAAAATTACATCAAAATAAATTCAAAAATAACATACACAATGCTTTGATCAATGCTGCAATGGGCTATTCCAGTTGAAATCCATACACCCCCTATGGAAGATATAACCTTCATTTCCAACAAACAGGGTGCAGATTTCAAATAGAGTCACCCATTCAGGTAACTCCATTTGAAATTCACACCCCTGAGTTGGAGGCAAGGTTATGTCCTCCATAGAGGGTGTATAAATTTCAACTGGAATAGCCCTGTGAAGGATCATATGAGAAAGGAAGGAAACCAGAGTTTACTTTGTTGCCCTTCCCCCTTCCTCAGACAGAGTACAGAAAATTTGCCTTCAAGTCAATGGATCACATTTTCCTTCTTCATTTTAGAGACAAACTAAAAGGTTGATGAAGCCCTACAAATATGTAACTATAATTTGCAAAAGTTCTTGTATAATCCAAAAGTATTTAACTATAAAGATGAGATGAGGGCAACTCATCATATACCTCAAGAAAATGTAGCATAAAATGAGCAATTATTGAAATTAAGGCTCCTGCCATTACACAGCAATGTAATCAATAATATTAAACCCCTCCCTCCCTTACAAAACCAGTTTTCTTTATAGTGTTTCATTAATCTTTTGGTTTGTTCCCTTGTAATGTTCATGTTAATTGTTATTTGGTATGTAGGTATATATAGTTTGATCACCTCGTAAATCGTAATAGGCCGGAAATGTTAGGCTTTTACTAGACCCATGTTAAGAGTGCTATTAACTGATCTGCTGTCTTGTCTATATTTTGTGTGTGAAAAAAAGTAGACAAATTATAGGACTTGCATTAACAATTCATGAAGCTCTGGCAAGATGTCACAAGAGCATTCTCAAAATAAAATATTTTGTTATCAATCCGCTATGTTATAAGACACGCCGATTACAAGCTGATCAAAGTATAATTTGGCTGCAGTGTTCCCAGTGTTGCTTTAATTCAAATGATGTGATTATGTCCCCATTCCATATATCACAAATGTAGGATGGTATGCAGACATGTGTAGTAGTTATCTGTGCTCAACACTCCTTGTCTGTCTCAATTGTGTCGAGGATATCAATAGCTACATACTAGCTAATCATTTTAACAGAGATGATATTTTGGGATGTTGTATTACACCACATTGCGCACGTCAACAAACAGGGCTTTTTGCTTAAGCAAGGCTGTTTCTCGAGCAAAAACGTGGGGAAATCCAGTGAACTGTCTTGATTCCAATCCCTGAATTTGCTAACAAATTCATCCCCAATTTTGCCATGACACAATTGTTTGTACATTCACAGAATGACCTTTAAAAGTATTGGGTACAACAATTCATCCTCTCAAAATTTTGATATGTAGGCCAACATATGATTGTTGTATGAGGTTTATGAACCATGTCAACTGGAATTGAGACCATTTTGCCTCATATTACCATCCAAGGCATCCAATCCTCGCTTTTCAAAGAGCATTCAGACTGAACACAGTTTTGTGACAGACATACATGTATAGATTGCCATCAATCATAATGTACTGGATCATTGCAATGAGCCCATGCTTGAGCTCATGTCTAGTAAACTCTTCCTATACCTACCCCACCCTCATCATTTTACTTAATACTAGTCCTTTTCATATCTTGAATTCTAAAAAATATAGGCCTCTTTTTGAGCTTCTTTCCATTGGGTAAAAGAGTTCTATGAAGTGACTAGCTCTCATAGTGTAATCTTGTTTCAAAACATGTGATTTTCAGGCTGTATCAAAAGGTGGACAAACCTGCCATCAAAATGCAACATACATTTATAGATGAATGTTATTATACAATCATAAAACTATAAATCCTGGGCATTGTAAGAAGATCCAATGTTGCATTTGATAACAGATGGGTACCAATCATTATGATAGTATACAGCCTGCACAACTAGTTGGTATAGTGTACAATTTCAATTTGCGATTACTGCCCAAATTACTGGTATAAGAAACTGTCAAACCCCCAAATGTCGTATGTAACACTAATTCAGGGATTCCAAGCACTCAGCATTGAACATGCAGAATATATAAATTAAATGCAAAGCTACAACCTTTTCAGACAGGGCTGCAGATTTTAGAATTGAATGGCATGACTCTACATATATTCAAAGCTCAGACAAAGTGAAAGCATGTATGTTTGACATGAATTTTTACCAACACAACTTGCTCAGGCAAGATGGGGTAGTTTAAGGCCGGGGTTTAAAGGCATGCTTGATGTCATGATAAGCTCAATTTCTCTTCCCCAGATATTATTTAATTCGTACATGTACACGTCCATATTTCCTTCTTCCTTCCATCTCTGTATGGGAGTGCAAGTTTGACAGCCTAAGACACTTTACAGATGCTTTGTTTTGAAAAGGACTTCATGCTCAATAAAATAGGTTAAGAGTTTGTAATGGAGAGTGATTAAAATAATTACTCAATTTATGTGCATTTCCTTCAGGTTCAACTGATGCTATTTAAATAACCTTAGTGATTTCAAAGAGCGCTATGCATGCTATGTCAAAAGTCTCGGCACATTCAAATAAAGGCTATATATATTCTGCTTTGGGTCCACTCACAGGATGCATATAATTGTGTTGTTATTATTTTTATCTTTGATCATGTTGATATATATCGCACAAGCGGCTGTACCCAGATTGTACCCAGATTACACCCAGTAATTTTGCTATAGAAACAAATCTAAGGTTCCTCTATCAGCTTGTAAGTTGATTTCAGCTTTTTTTTTGTGATTTTTTTCATGTGATTTTTTGTGCATTTGCTCTGTACAAAAAGTAGCTCTTTTTCAGCTCTTTTACATGGTCACTCACACCCCTGCCTTATAAAAATCTACCATGCTTTGGTAGGTCAGTTTGCTATTGGCTTCAAAACAACTTCATTTTGCTGCCTGTGATCTCTGGGTTACTCCTTCATGTAATTATACACGAAATTAGGTTAGGGTTAGGGTTAGTTTAGGGTTAGGATTAGGGTTAGGATTAGCTTACACAAAATAATTACATGTACATGAAGGATTGGCCGATCTCTGAGAATAGTTGTACCCCAGAAAGAGCCATGCCACCCCACTATATAGCCTTTCTCTGGGAGTGAGAGGTCATTATGACAATGGTCATGTATCTATATTTTGGTAACATTATTATTAGAGAAAATGGACATATCCAATACATCAATAAATGTGCATGGCATCATGCCACACATGCACATAAGAAGTTCACTGCCTACAAAATACAAAATTACATCAAATTATTTTTCCTTCTGACAATTGAACAACATGTAAAAGTTACTGGAGGTATATTCAAAAGGTGAATAACTGATAGCAGAAGTACAATGCATCTTTAGCTATCTTTTTCTGCACATCGCTTTGAGATAACAACCTAATACCAAGAAGAGCTTGCCTTCTTTCAAGAACTGTATCTAGGACTAACCTATCATGGGTGTGTATGGAATGTAATATAATCTTATCCACATAATTTGTTTGCTGAGAAAACAATTATTGCTAGAGATTATTATTTTAAGAACATATGTTAGAGGACCCTTCATGGAGAGGAAATTAGTATTAATAGATCATTAAGGGATCTAAAATGAGCGTTTATTATGCGTTTCGACAGTATTTTTTTTTTTTTATCGAATTGCATTCTGAATACGAAGCATGTCTTTCTGATATCAAATAATTTTCATTTTTTGAAAATCACGATATAATTCAAATTTTATGACAAATTATAAAAATTCGATATTTTTCAAATTTTTGATATATCATAACAGTCCTCGAAGTTAATTATTTAAATCTAATGATATATTCTTAAAGTGTATGTAGCAGGGAGGAAAAGCCGACGGTCAATTGAAAATTTTGACCTTTCATATTGAAGATAGATGGATTTTTTTCACAAAAAGACCCAATTTTTTTTGGTGTTTTGGGAAAAAATCCATATCTTCAATACGAAAGGTCAAAATTTTCAATTGATCGTCGGCTTTTCATCCCACCTACATACACTTTAAGTATAAATCATCAGATTTATAAAGTTTACTTCAAGTACTGTTAAATATCAAAAATATCAATTTTAATGATTTGCCATAAAATGTGTATTAAATTAATTTCAAAAATCAAAATTATTTGATATCAGAATGACATTCTTCAGATTCAGAATGCAATTCGATATGTCTGATGTGCTCTAATGTCCCAAAATAAATACTGTCCAAACGCTCATACCCCAGCCCTTAAGGAATCGAATAGCAACATTTGTGCAGTATTTTTTGTGGGACATGAGAGCATGTCAGACATATCGAATTGCATTCTGAATATGGGAAATGTCCTTCTGATATCAAATAATTTTGATTTTTTGAAATTCGCAATATAATACACATTTTATGTCACTTGATGTAACATATAGGCATATAAATTATTGTAATTGACACACTATACACATTAATTTTCCATCTTCAACATTGCTCTGTGATTTGAGTGAATAATGCAAAGTCATAACTGAATATTTTATTTTAATCTGCACACTTTGTCATAGTTTTTGCCAAACATTTTTGTTGCTGCACAATATTCCTTCACACTTCACCCATTATTATTATAGATATTTTTGTGTACAAGCTTGTGACTAATACAGAGACTAACCCGATAGGCCTGTTATTGTTGACAGGATATTCACTTTGATAGGCTAGTATCATTAATTAGATTCACAAATGCACACCTTAAATATAATTCCATGTAATACTTTAAGGATTAACCAATTTGTACATGGTATCACTTGCTTGACCAAATGTCAAGCCTGTGCTTGGCCAAAGTGTTTAATAGAGGATACACATAATTGAATAAAGGTTATTCAAGTTCAAATATAGGTGAGTGAAGAAAGTTACACCTTTGAAGCTGGAGGAATATTCATTATTAAATAAAAAATTACAATTACCACATCTATCACAAAATGAATTCAAGATGGGCAAGCTTCAAAATAACCAGGCACCCCTGCAGGAGCCATTTACCAGATGGTCATAACATTTTGGCTCCTGGTACACACCAAAATCTTATGAACCAAGCTCTACATTTTTTTAAATAGAGCCTGTATTTAATGAGCACAAGCTCTTTAAATGGCTCCTGCTTCACTAGATAATCACTGGACCAGGAGCTGCTTTTTCCAAATGTGTGGCTCCTGGTCCAGATTTGCTTTGATAGGCAGAGGTGTTGGAATATTAATCATTCAGGCAGAAAAGAGGAGTAGAAAATATGAAAATCTATATACCAATTTTCTGGAGAACATTTATCTAACTCTTAAGGTCCATTTTAAAATATTGAAATATTTTGAGATAGTTGGTGGTTATGTCAACCCACAAAACAGTTCATCATCACAAGAGTACACACGAGCCAAGATATGAAAATTGACATTTCTCTCAAAATTTAAAGACCAATTTTGATGTTTGGAAATGACACCAAGATTAAAGCACTAACTGTTGTAATTTCTTTTCATTTTAAAGGTCCGTAGCCCGATTGACAGCCTCATCCGAGGATTGTTCTCATTGTTGATGAGTAAGGCAGTTATGCCAGTGTTGTTTCGGGATGCCGAACCAGAATGCAATTCATGCATACCAACGTACCGACTTGCTAATTGGGCTAATTAGTCACATTTACGCTGAAAATGTTCTTGTTTTCTCTCATAGATGCATAAAGGGATCAATATTTGACATTGCATGAAAGTTTGAAGACAATTCATATCTAAACTAATAGAGTTACCTGCCTTTAAGATGTGTTTTTGTTTGTTTCCAAAGTCAAATTACTGATTATTTCAGAAGTGATAATGTCGACTTAAATGCATCCTCTGATATCGCCAGACACAATTTCTTTTGGAAACCTGTCATACTACAACTCAAGAGTTCCTCCCATAAATATGGAAGACCCCAATCCTCTTGACTGCTCCTTGGAAGATGTCTGTTCATCCCTTTAAATCTCTTGGTCTCGCCATTCCATTACATATTCTACTTAAGGGTATTATAAGGCATATCGTATATGTATGTGACCATTCTTCACAAATGGGATATTAAGCCCACACTTTTATAATGTGCGATATTTTGACAGGAAAATTGTACTAAATTGATATTTTGAATTATGGTACATATTTCATCTGTAGCTCTAGACAGTAATAATCAATCAATCTGTCTCAAGAAAAGTCTTTATCATCCCTTTTAATGGAAAATATCCATGCTGAGCTTTGAAAACATTTCAGCCCACTTGTTTAAGTATGGTCACACACTGAATGAATGACAACACATTTATACCTGTTCTCTTTTGGTGAGTGTTGGATGTACAAATTTACGGTAGAGATATGTAGCACCTTTTGTCCAAGGGGAGATCAACCAGAATATAAACAGAATCTTGGCCTCGTAGTAAAATGGAAGTCTGTGGTAAAAAAGAAAGGAAATGACAAAATGACAAAGGTTAGATATATCTGATACAGTTAAAGGAAGGTGACCCGATATATTTGGAAAATCAAATTCTTTAAAACTTATAACATAATATGTCATCCCTTTCAAGCATTCATGCAAAAAGAACACATAAATGTTCCTCGTAAATGTGACTAATTGCTTATGGAATTACTGATATTCATACAGCGTGATCAAGATGTAATAAACTGATATCAATGAATGCTCCTATTTTTCTCATTAACATATTAAAATTAGGAGTTCCAAATCAGTGTATTTCTGAAGATATCATCAAACAATTGAGACTAATTAGACAGTTATTTAATGATTTCTTCAGAAATATACCGATTTAGAAAGCTAAATTTTAGTATGTTAATGAGAAAAAGATGAGCTTTCACCTGATACCAAAATCTGCATAACCTGTACATGCCCAGTATAATATAGCCACAATATATTTCTTCTGTTTTGATTATTTAAAAAGGGAAAATTATGGTAAAATGCTAATACAGCTCCAGACAAAATGAAATTTATTAGAAAAGGAAACTGGTGAATATGTTAAACCTTGACAATAATGAAAAGATGATTAATTAATTCAATATTATTTTTCACCACTGTCATTTTTTATTTCCTGGTTCAAGTGCACATACTGATGAAGTCCACCTTGACTATTATGGTTGCTATCATGTCATAAGTTCTTTATGTGCAACGTTTTCACTGCCCAATATGCCCACTCGTTCCCTCACTTTCTCCTTTTCTACTTCCCCTTCTCTCAATTGCTAATTGTTCAATCAATTATTCACTCATAACCACTAGATTTATGCTTAATTTTGAATTATTTTTTTGATCTATTGATTTCGTCTCAAAATACAAAAACATTTTTGTGCAAAATATTCACACAAAAAATGGAATTTGAAATGATCCATATGTTATGGCTCAATTATTAGAGGAGGAAAAAACAATGTAACCTTGTACATTAACATGAAGGAAACAGCTAGGAAGTGTGACCTATGTTTCAGGTGGGCTGCCTCCCGGATCAGTTAGGATTGGTAAACTACAACCCAAATTTTAAAAATAATTTCACCTGTAAATGAAAGGTGATTATATTGGTGTACATTGGCCATTGGCATCTGGTTATTCCAGGAATCTCATCAGGATTATTACTTGATTCCATTACCCCCCCCAAAAAAAGATATTGTATTTTAAACCTTCAAAAACTCTTAAATCGGAGTTGGCCAGTCAATTAAAAACACAAACAGACTGCTCTTAATATTGTGTATGTTTCCTTTCTAATAATTTTTTAATTAAAAAAATTGTAATAAAAATATCAATATTAAATTATGGGGGGGGGGGGAGAAAAATCGGAACTCTACATTTTCCATGTTTTAGCATATCAAAAGTGCATAATTTCAAATAGTATGCACATTCATAACCTTGAGTTAAATATACTCCTTAAAATCATATATAAATCCCTTTGTTGGCATAAATGTGAATTAATCAAAATTGACTCAGTCCTTCAGTGATTGTTTCAAAATTTACCTACATTTTACCTTTCTACATTGTATCTACAAATTTTCCAAGGGATATAAAATGTGTGTATGTATCATATGACTATGAGCACAAATGAGTCTTTGAAGACTCAGTCATACTGTGTATTATTTTCTCTTGAGAGGAAGTGTTAGTGCCTGGGTTCACCTGAAAGTTTGATGCCTTAAATCCCTCATATTATCAGGGATATCCCTATTCACATTCTCCAGAGTCAATACTGCAATGCAATCAAATTTATCTCTGAACAACATTTTATAAAAGTAAACAACAAAAAATTGTAAGATTTATGTAACATATGTTATGTAACTTGTGTCCTCATGCTGAAAATTCCCCCAATAGGCAACGTAAAAACAAACCGTTTTACAGGCCCGACCGACCCAGATTTTGCATTTTGGGAGTTTCTTTTTCTGTAACTTTCTGCTAATATAATGTAAAATCAGCCGTTTTGGGCCAAAATTGATTAATTTTGACTGAAAAAATATGTTTGCAAAAACAAATCAAATTTTTGCCACATTTTGAACAAGCTTTTGGTGATATTTTAAATAGGGTCGTTTTAACTTCCAGAAAAAAAAATCCAGAACGGCCGATCCTACTTGGAAGTCCATCTGCCTGTAAATGTTTTTGTTTCGTGGCCTTATTCATTACTTGTGACTCTTTATGTTGGCCATATGCCCTTATCATGGCTTCCTTAAAATTCCCACTAGCCTAGATGCATGTTGAAATGAGTATTTGCCAAACCTCCTGCAATGTTTTGATATCCATCTCCACTACATTTGTACAGTCTTACATTTCATTTGCTTGTTTGTTTGTTTGTTTGTTTACCCAGGTTGGTCCGTGAGGAACACATGCTAATCCACGGAAAACCATGGACCGTTCCAAGCTCATACAAATGCACAAGCCTGAATAGCCAGTGTAGGCTAATATATACATGTTGGCCTAGATAGCTTTGATAAACAAAGCAAGAAATGGAAGAAAATATAGCTAGGAAAAAGAGAAAAGAGAGAAGGCCACTCCCAAACACAATTGTACAATTTTACTCTTAGCCCTTACTTCGTGAGAAAGGAAACTGGAATTCCAATCTCAGGCCCCGATGCAAAGGCTGCTATTAGATCTTTACTTGATAGTGATTCACTTGAGAAATTACAGGTTGTTTTGACCGTAGCAATCCCTAAATAAAGCTATACCCGGGTTTTAGTAGTTCTCAAGGAATAGCATGTTTATAAAACGCCCTATGGTAGCAAGGCATTAACCAGAGAGGTGTCATTTGGACACCCTGTTTTAAACTTGGACACCCTAAAATTCTGATTTTTATAATGGAGTGAATAGGAAGTGGACACCCTGATTTTGTAGAATAAGGTATTTTTGAACATTTTGGACACCCTAAAGACACCCCTCTGCTCTGGCTAATGCCTTGTATGGTAGACTTGAGTCTGAGTCCAGGACTCGAGTCCTACAACACTGCTTATCAGACGGTTGTAGCCATCTTGGGAATCAAATTGTATTCCATCTGTGTCTGACCTCTCTCTTTAATTCCAAAAAGTGCTTGTCATGATCATATCATATCAAATATGTTTCCTTTCCACAGTGACCTTTTCTGTATGTTAATATTTGTCAAGTCAGGAAATCAGAATGAAGGGGGAGTACACCATGCCAAAATCCTGCTCACTTCTCTCATTTCCCCGTTTAATGCTCCAAGTGGCTCCCTCTTTTTGCCAAAAATCACTATGTGCGCGCACGCAGAACGAAGCCCATTTGATACTACTTTTAGTACATTTGGCCTATTGTAATTAGTGGCATCAGTGCATGGAGGCAGCTGTTTTACAGATCTGCATCTTTCAATGAGGGGGTATGTGTTTTAGCAGCTCACTCAAGATTTTGCGCAAATGTTCACAATTTAAAGCTGCGCCCAATGACATTCGCACTCGCATCACTGACAGCACGCAGCCGAAAGCACTATGGTGCTCAAACTATGGAAGGTACATACAAGAAACAGAATCTGTCAGTTGCATTTCTCACACATTAAAATTGTATTATCACAGGATGTATATTCTTTGGCTTTGATCATTTTCAAAATCTTCAGTCCTAATCTTTCACAGGAATTTGTCATTTTTCAACTCTGAGTGAGGAATGAAATCAATTTCAGAAGGATCTATGCTTCAGTTACAGCTAATTATCACGAAATCAATGTCAAATTTGATTTTGAAGGTTTGCAAATTATGTATTGCTTTTAATCAGATTTTGTATGGCTTTCAGGTCAGGTACAATGGTACATGTATGTAGGTTGGAGGATCAAGGGGTTCAAAAATCAACCTACCCTGGGTCAAACCCCCTAAAATGTTCAGCTTGGACAAAAAAGGAGTGAGGGAGAGGTATCAAAAGGGAAAATGTAATGAAAATAACTTTAGGAAAAGAGCTAATTTTATGTGAGCCAAATAATTGCACATGAATTATCACAAGAGCCAACCAGTTCCTTTTCACAATCATTTAAACTACAATGGCCTTATTCATGTACAATGTAGTTTGACTTTTCAGTAAACGGAGTACCAACCTCATCAATGCAAAAGGTACATCTATGACAGTTTATCATCTGCCAAAATTTGCTTGTTGCTCCCATTATGTTCCCAGGTTCAACAATTGTCTTTAATAAAAAAATATTCCTATTAGGCCAAGGAATACCAGCCAAGTCTAAAAGCTAGGAATTTTGATGTATGAAACATCGGCATTGTGACATTTGTAACCTCAACTGTTGGTTTTGCTAGGCGGACTTGCAACTGACAAGCCAGTCAGTTAGCCTCAGCTAGGTGGCATGTAGTTACATCTATATTATAATACGCTATTCTCTGTTTGTCTGTGACTGCTAATGTGAGGCCACCGTAGGTCATACGGGGCTCAAACTTGGTGGGTGGGTGCAGCTTGGTATGAGGAAGAACGAGTTTATATTTTTTAAGGTCAAAGGTCAAGGACGGGGTCAAGTTCAATTGAAGTCTAATTTCAAATACTTTAAATGGCAAATCTAGCCATGCCATTGTGTTGACCTTGGACTATCAAACAAAAGTTTCCACGGTGACCTTTTCGTCAGACCAACGGTTAAGAGGTCAAAGGTCAAGAAAGGTAAAAATTTCAAATTGCTCCCATTGAGCTCAAACTTGGTGGGTGGGTGGACCTTGGACTAACAAACAAAAGTTTCCACGGTGATCTTTTCGTCAGATCTACAGTTAAGAGCGCCGTTTAAATGGCAAATCTAGCCATGCCATTGTGTTGACCTTGGACTATCAAACAAAAGTTTCCACGGTGACCTTTTCACAGACCAACGGTTAAGAGGTCAAAGGTCAAGAAAGGTAAAATTTCAAATTGCTCCCATTGAGCTCAAACTTGGTGGGTGGGTGGACCTTGGACTAACAAACAAAAGTTTCCACGGTGATCTTTTCGTCAGATCTACAGTTAAGAGGTCATAGGTCAAAAAATGTCAAAATTTTCAATTGTCCCTATGGATCTCAAAATTGGTAGGTGGGTGGACCTTGGACTAACAAACAAAAGTTTCCACGGTGACCTTTTTGTCAGACCTACGGTTAAGAGGTCATAGGTCAAAAAACAAAGATTTCAAATTGTTTATGGAGCTCAAACTTGGTCGGTGGGTGTAACTTTGGCCAAGGAAGCCCAGGTTTGAGATCTACAAAAGCCAATAACTATGACAGCCGAGAACCGCGAAATACGGGTAACCGCCTAGTACATACATATTTTTACATACATATTTTATTTATTTCCATCATATCAAAATACATGCAAGCAAATTTAACAAAACGGCAAAATAGAATTTAAAAAAAGTTAGCTGGGTTAATAGAGGAAGGAAATCCCCTGCTCTATTTTCATCCAATAGTTTCAGGCATATATCATCACACAAGTAACATCTTGTGGGTGTATGCAAGACTAGATAGCTAGCTGTAAAGAAAGTCAGGAACTTCTTTTCATCATACAACAACATACAAATATATCTGCACATACGCTGTGCTAAAGGAACTATCAATCATTTGCTAAACCAGAACACCCTAAAATTCATTTAAAGTAAAAAAAAAAAGCTTTCAAATGGCACTCCTGGAACAAGCATGAAAAACATCCAAATAGCAAATGTGAAATTGATCTAATAAAGTCAAAATCTGATATGAGAGAGAGGGTAGGATACAAGTTTGTTCATTTTAAACTAACAAACTTTAATCCAAGGCTGTCAAATTTGGAAAACTTGTTTTAATTAACACACAAACTTGAGTAGTCCAAGCTGGGCATATGGCCATTACTATTCAATACAAGCTAATGTAAAAGTGCTAATTTTAGAGCTATATCTACTTTCGCACTTAAAGAAACTACCGTGAAAAAAAAACCGGCAAATACCGTTAAGATTTGCCTAACAGCATACTCAAGGGCATGTACATTTCATGTACAATAGGGAGCGCAGCTCCCTCCCCTGAAAGTCCCAACAAGAATTGTGGAATTTTTAAGGGAGGGCACTTTTAGTTTGTGCTTAAAATTCCAATTACATGTGTAGGGAGCCATTTAAATAAAGCTGAATCTTTTCAGTACAGTAAAAAATTGTGACCTATTTATAACCTTTTAATCATTTGTTGAGCAGTAAATAGACAAAATTGTACAGAAATCTCTGCACAATTGATGTGCTATATCAAGGCCTATGTCTGATAGGCCTATATGCCAGTATTCAAATAGTACTACCCCCCTTCAGCATTCAATATCATGCCAATTTATTGTTTGGGAATGTTTGACAAAGACTAACATAAAATCCTTCATAAACATGAAGCATTAATGTAGCTGAATAAAAAGTTTTGCTATCCAGGGTTGTGGGCATGCATATCTAGGGGCAGCACTTTATAGCTATAATAATTATCTAATCATGGTTAGACTTATTCCCTCATGATTTGAGGTACAAGTAGAGCTTGTAGTTGAACTTGACTTGTAAGTGTGGCATACAGAGATAAATAAATATCAAGTTCATAAGTTCATCAAACTATGCTTGGTCAAGAAGCTGTGCCTGCCATTCAAGAGATTGTATGCATCAAAAATTATGCTTCAAGATCATAGAATCATCTAGCATAAATAACCATGACTAGTATTCCAAGAAATAATAAATAAGCCCTGCTATTACTGAACTTGCAAAAAAATTTTGTATAACATTGTTTTCAAAATTATTTTATGCATACAGTTGTGTCTTGCCCCTGCATGCAATTACTTGAACACAACTGTTTAATTTTGAAATTGATCTCAAAATGTTGATAATATTTGAGAGAATATGCAGAAAAAGTTAACTTTCTGGCATATTAATATGGCAGAAACAAAAGACCATTTCCAGAGGATAGAGTCACTTTTTACATAGGCCCTATATATGCAAACTGATAATCACCTAAATGCATGACAAGATTATCTTTTGACTAAAATTGACTTGGTTGTTCTGTTCAGTCAATGAATTTGAACAGTATTGATCCCACAGTGAAGATATCCTAAATGGGAACCTACATTGTTCACAGCATTCAATCTTGACTCATTTTAAGCATTCAATCTTGACTCATTTTATTCCTCTACACAATTACCATGGCAAAGGGTATTGTAAAATACCTGAATTCAATATCCCACTTTAATAATAATATGTAGGCCTGTAATTACACTGAACAATCCTTAACCTAACCATGATCTTTCACATAGCTGAGTACAAAGAAAGTTGATGAATACGTTTGACATGTTGACCCAGTAAGCTTACCTACAAAGTTTTTCACTGTGAACAGTTTGGCAACCAAATACAGTAATGCCATCATTCAATAAAAGCAATTTGTTGGCTTGCTGCTTTAAATTGTTTAAAGCACCATGAACTAGTCTAGTACCTTTGTGTATTTGACAAACAACAGCATTAGCCAAAAAGCAATTTCAAAATAATGGATCTTTTCCTCGGATTAATAGGTTTGACACCTAATTTACTAATGAATTAAATTTCTTGTCCAATTGATTTCAATTTGTACCAGATTAACAAACAATGTATATTCTTTCAGGAGTTATAAACTTTGTCCAGACCATAAGCTTTGTATGTTGAATATTTCATGTCTACAAATTATTCTGTACTTCACTAGCTTGCTTAGCTTGGCCGTGTTCTTAACACTATTTCAAGCTGTTCTCAACAAACCAAGAAGAGTCAGCGAATAGTAGTAGTATAAGTGCAATGTGCCATAGACCGATGAGACATGTCTCGACATCAACAGTGTATGAATTTACAGCAAGTGCTATGCTCCGGACCACAGGATCCTGTCCGGACTAAGCTGCGGATAACATACATTGTACAATGATATCTAGCCCCATATTGTTGAGCCTGACATAACCATATTTTGTGGTATAATGTGACAGGTCACCTGATATCACTCCCTAGCCCTAACCATATTTTGTGGTATTAAAGGTATATGGTCTAAATAGTCCCGAAAGCCACAAACAACCAACACCTAAAAGGTACCTCCCCTGATATAATATGGATTAACGGTGCTTAGCACCCTTTTTCACAGCACATTAGCATCTCTCTCTAAGCAATTCATGGTCTAAATCTACTCTCTCATGGTATCCGTTCATGTTTTCAGTTCTTCCAGATCCTATTCAAGATCCCCCACTCCCAAGACCCAATTTCAGCATGCTGTTATTCTTTATGACATCTTTTTAAACAAAATTTCTCACTGTAATTAATCAATATTGTTGAAATTTTCGGTCCTTAGCTTAAAAACTGTGAATTTTCCACAAAACGTTCCTTCCAGAATGACAGATTCTGTCCTCTAAAGCTCCCTTTTTATCCACACCTGTTCAGTAGTCTCCCAGTTTGCTCATAATCATCTGCGAAACCAGAAATGAAGGGAATGAGCAACTTAGGGGTCTTAAGAACTGGAATTCTGTTTTGGTAAATTCAGAGGTCTTTCAGAGCTGCACAGTCCAAAACAGGGGTCTTTTTGGGTGAAAATACCTGTATGCCCATGCCCAATCCCATTTGCGTTCAGTGCCCCCCTCCCCGGGAGCAGGCACCTAAACTACTGCAAGTAAGGGTTATTAAAATAACATGGGAGGTAATATACATGTACATGTAGCAACAAACATACTGTCTCCTTCCTGAATGTAAAAGTAGCATGACAGCAGGTAAATCTGTGTGTGCATGCTTTACATCATGCTAATCATAATGATTGATCACTTAATCAAAACCTACAAAACTGAGGTAAACTGAGTCAAGGCCAAGTTCATGCAAAGGGTATACTGGATGGTTAAGACTGTGGAGTGTATGTGTGTATGTTCACCTAATAATTGCTACATATCCTCTAACCTCATTTGACTTGTGTGCAGTATTTGGTGATCAGCTTCATCTCCATGCTTAGTTTTATGGTGATCAGCTTCATCTCCATGCTAAGTATTTGGTGATCAGCTCCAAGTCCATGCTTAGTATTTGATGATCAGCTTTATCCCTGCTTAGTATTTGGTGACCAGCTTCATCTCCATGCTAAGTATTTGGTGATCAGCTCCAAGTCCATGCTTAGTATTTGATGATCAGCTTTATATCCCTGCTAAGTATTTGGTGATCAGCTCCAAGTCCATGCTTAGTATTTGATGATCAGCTTTATCCCTGCTTAGTATTTGGTGACCAGCTTCATCTCCATGCTAAGTATTTGGTGATCAGCTCCAAGTCCATGCTTAGTATTTGATGATCAGCTTTATCCCTGCTTAGTATTTGGTGATCAGCTTCATCTCCATGCTAAGTATTTGGTGATCAGCTTCATCTCTATGCTTAATATTGGATGATCAGCTTCATCTCCATGCTTAGTATTTGGTGATCAGCTTCATCTCCATGCTAAGTATTTGGTGATCAGCTCCAAGTCCATGCTTAGTATTTGATGATCAGCTTTATCCCTGCTTAGTATTTGGTGACCAGCTTCATCTCCATGCTAAGTATTTGGTGATCAGCTCCAAGTCCATGCTTAGTATTTGATGATCAGCTTTATATCCCTGCTAAGTATTTGGTGATCAGCTCCAAGTCCATGCTTAGTATTTGATGATCAGCTTTATCCCTGCTTAGTATTTGGTGACCAGCTTCATCTCCATGCTAAGTATTTGGTGATCAGCTCCAAGTCCATGCTTAGTATTTGATGATCAGCTTTATCCCTGCTTAGTATTTGGTGATCAGCTTCATCTCCATGCTAAGTATTTGGTGATCAGCTTCATCTCTATGCTTAATATTGGATGATCAGCTTCATCTCCATGCTTAGTATTTGGTGATCAGCTTCATCTCCATGCTAAGTATTTGGTGATCAGCTTCATCTCTATGCTTAGTATTGGATGATCAGCTTCATCTCCATGCTTAGTATTTGGTGATCAGCTTCATCTCCATGCTTAGTATTTGGTGATCAGCTTCATCTCCATACTTAGTATTGAGTGATCAGCTTCATCTCCGTACTTAGTATTGGGTGATCAGCTTCATCTCCATACTTAGTATTTGCTGATCAGCTTCATCTCCATATGTAGTATTGTGTGATCAGCTTCATCTCCATGCTTAGTATTTGGTTATCAGCTTCAACTCCATGCTTAGATTTATGGTGATCAGCTTCAACTCCCCCAGGACTTTCACCTTCCCTACTGTTTTCCTGTCTACAGGGCTACACCAGGAATTAGTTTTATGTAGATATGAGGGCAGAGGTCATCTATCATCGATAGACGTTCCGTAAAATCATCCCTGCAAATTTTCCCAGGAACATTCCATGGGGACATTCCATGGTGTTCTGGGCTAAATTTCCAAAAGGGAAAAATTTTAAAATTGTCTCACTCAGTCAGTCGCTCCCAAAATGTCCATATAGTGACAAATGTGTGTAGCAGCAAAGCAAGTGAAATTTGGCATTTTTTGCAAATAACATTTCAAATATTAGAACCAAGGGAAGATACATTACCATACGTTTTGGCGATTTTAGCTAGATGTAAGCTACATGTATATGGTTGTTGTTGTTTTTCTGGGAAATTTTTAGTCTTTGTCACAAGTTTTCAGCAAACTCAAACCATGAATGTAACATACCAACATTACTTGGGGGATTTACTTTTTAGTCACAAATTCTAAATTCTAATCTTGTACAGTTTTTGCAGACAAAATTAGAACTTATTGATTTCTGTGATAATGCTCATGACTTTAATTTTGTTAATATTCTGTCTGCAGATATTTCTGGCAGGTATCCTGCATTTTAATATACCCTGGCCAAAAGGGATGTCCCCATGCACCTTTCCAGCACTGTTCATAGTGATATCTATACTAAGTAGTTAACAATCAAACTTTTTCAAAGAAGCACCTAGTTAAAAGTTTGCACAGCAACAAGCAATAAAGCAGACCAATAAGATTTTGTACTGAGAACAGGACACACTAAACAATATGAATCATGTCCATATTTATAGCGCTATCACTATGGGCACGTACCTCGAGCCAGCTGACTCGCTAACACCAACAACACTCATGAAAGCGTGGAGATTCTGACGTGGATGGGAAGAAGTTGTTCAATGGTTCTGATCCTGTTGTAATGGCTTGAGGGATTATCCTCTGACTATGCAATTACAGAAAATGTGATTTGAAGCTTTAGCCATAAGTGTGTGGTTTAGCTCTATGTAAAATATCCCTTTTCTAGATGTTCACCTTCAACTCGAATATATATTATATTTAGTCCAAAAATTATGTCTGAATTTGACCAAAAAAAACCCCAATAACTTAACTTTCACCTCACAAATGAATTTCTTTGTGCTATATAATAGTCTATATATCTACCTCGAGTCACCGACACTAGCTTTGAAGTTCAGCGTGTTCTGCCTTAGCCTAGCATTACTTGGTGTGTGTACATACTTTTATGCGCGAGATCAACATACCGCATATGTGCACGCAAGTAACCACGCTAAGCCATTGCAGCACACACTGAACTTCAAAGCTAGTGCCGGTGACTCGAGGTATAAACAGACTTCAGATATTTTCAGCTTATCCCAATTTTGAATTAGGTTATTTCATATTTACTTCTTGAAATCATAACACACAAAGTCCATTTTTCCAAGTGCAAGGTTCAAGTTAGCAAAAAATTTTTGCAAAAAATAAGTTTGTAAATTATAATCAATTTCCCCCAAACCCAACCCATGTCTATTTCAAATGCATCAAATCAGTGATGGATTCATTCAATATTTTGAGTAAAAACTGAGGCCTTTGTCAACAAAGTGTTAAGTCGCCCTGAACTCATTAATAAGAGAATCAATTGGGGTTTAAATAATTCGCTAAGGATTTCATCTTTGTGACCACAACTACCTGAAGTGCTATGCTTTTATTAATATTTCATAGCGCACCTTTGGGCACCAGGAAGCACAACTTTACATGGTTTGAAGACACATTAATCACTGATGGCTATGTGCCAATCTATCTACAGCTTGGTAAGCTTTTAAGATCAAAACATTCCATCACAAACAATAAACTAGATTATTTTAAATTTAATTTTGACTCATAATTTGAACATGATTGTCATGTGCAGGATTTAGTCATAATTATCCTGTTCTTAAAAACCTAATTCAAGAAATTAGAAGGGATTCCTGTTTATATCCTGACATCATTCTTTCACATTCTGGTTTTGTTTTGATTACAAATTTTGAATATAGTGCTTTCTGCGTAGTCACCAAAAGTCCCTATTAAGTATCATGTTAGTATTTTTGAGCTAGTTGGTTTGGTTTTTGTTTGTTCCACAATTACAAGTTCTGTAAGCGAAGCGGTATAAATATGCAGTCATACATATACAGGCTGTATCAAAATGATTTTTCTTCGTCCGTTTGTTGGTGTTTTAGAAAAGCGCACATCTTTCAAACGCACCATTGGATTCACCTGCAATGACCAGACATTTAATATATTTAAAAGTCTGGTCATTGCAAGTTGATCCAATGGTGCATTTGGAAGATGCAGCACAGACACAGAACAAAAGAAGAATTATTTTGGTACAGCCTGTATTATGGTTGAAAAAAATGTGTACATGTAAGACCTTGGATGCGAGCAGGGCTCCAGCTAACCTTCAAAAGCTCTGCATCCGATCGGGGATTGTAAAACCTGTTCGTGAAATGCGCGTCCCACAAATTCTTTGTGCATCTCTACGTATGTTGATGTGTTTGGCAACAAGCAATGCAATTTAACAGGGCTCCTGATCGGTGGTATTGCATCGCATGTTGTTGATTTTACGAATATTTATACTTTTTAAAGGAAATTCTACTATTTAATTGATCTCATCTGGATTTGTATATAACAAGTTATGGACACCTTAGCTGGCATTTATCAGGATGTCCAAGTTCGTTATCACCTAGATCCAACAGATCGGTTCAGCCTGAGTTGCTGGCTAAGCCCTTGAGGTTAACTGCTCTCCCTATCTTCCCTATGACACACCAAATGTAATACAAGTTGTATCAAAATGATTTGAACCCAGCAATTTTGGTGTTTATTAACATGTCCACATCTTTGATCTATGCAACATTGGATCAGGCCTTGAAATGACTAGGATTTATAGTTTTATGAATGTATATTATATAACATTCATCTATAAATAAGGAGCTCCGATGTTGCATTTTGATGTAGCAGACTTGTCTATATATTCACTGAAAGCTGATGGGTACCAATCATTTTGATACAGTCTGTAGGATTCCAAATAATACCAAATTGCTGACACAATTTCTTTTCTACATTCATTGCAATTCATCTCAATTGGCTGATTAAATCGGGTCATCAAATTTCATCAGCTAATTGAGCAAATGGGCTATTCCAGTTGAAATCCATACACCCCCTATGGAAGACATGACCTTAATCAGGTATCCACATTTAAAATTCACACACCCTGTGTGCAAGGCATTAGCCAGAGGGGTGTCTTTAGGGTGTCCAAAATGGTCAAAAATATCTTTCTCTACAAAATCAGGGTGTCCACTTCCTATTCACTCCATTATAAAAATCAGAATTTTAGGGCGTCCAAATTGAAAACAGGGCGTCCAAATGACACCTGGATACCCCTCTGGCTAATGCCTTGCATGTGTGAGAGATTAAGGTTATGTTTTTCCACAGGGGGTGTATGGATTTAAACAAGAATAGCCCATTGCATTGGTTCCACAGCAATTTGGGACATACTTACATTGAAGCAAATATATCAGCAATTGTTTCCACACACGTAAAGAGAGCAAATACTATCCAGTACATCATCCATTTCACCTGCAAATCATAATAAGAACAGACTCCATGATTAGAAACAGTTGCAATGGTTAATTTCAATGCATGACAGGGCATAATATTCCAACCAGTTATTACTGGTTGGGGCTATAGGATTACTTGTGACTCAACGTTTCACATCTAGATGGAACTGGAAGTCTTAAAAAGTGTAAATACTTTGGACGACAAGGGTTGAAGTTTGGACATTATGCGTAGTTGGTAACCCACGTTTTAGAAAGGGTCGGTTTGAAGGGTCCACAAAATGCCTAAAAGGGTAGGTTTGAAATATTTCTGATTAAAATGTGTGTCCAAATACATTGTATAAAGCGTGGTCACTGATAAAAAGGGTGGGTTTAGAAGTCGACAATTGCAATCTCAAAGCTTTTTGTAATTTCCGATTGAATGACACTAAATGGAACACAAAAAAATATTGAAATCCCATTCTGTTTGGTGTTCTAAAACGTCAATATGTAATTCTCTTTGGATGCAAATCTGCACCTCTTGGACCACCATAACCACTTATCTATGATCAGTAACCACGCTTAGAAAGGGTGGGTTTCAGAGTTTTGGTATAAAGGGTATAAAATAAAAAGGGTGGGTTTGAAATAAAAAGGGTGGGTTTGTATCACCACTGCCAACTATGTTATGTGTACATAAACATGTAAAGTTTCTCTAATAGGTTTACATTCTTCCTGGTCATAAATGCTCATGAAAGGTATCAAACAGTTAAAATCAAAATGGATTTCATTTTTGAGTCTGCTTGGAAAGAGAGCTGTTGAATTAGAAATTTACATTGTATTATCCATAACTTATTAGAACAATTCTGGTTCATTTCCATCTTCTGTACACATGTTGCAGTGGTTAGCCAATGAACCACTGCAGTAAAGGTCCATTCATACTACCACTGCATTTGTGATGCTTTGCTTTGCGATGCCGATATATCGATTACTTTTTGCAGCAACTCGTCGCATTTCCAAGTTAAAATGTATTTAACTTTATTGCGATATCGCAATGCAGTAGTTTGCAGTACGATGCAGTGTGGCAACGTACCCCATCGCAAAGCAACGCATCGCAAATGTGGTGGTAGTATGAATGGACCTTTACTCCATGATTTTAAACATCACCGTTTACCGCTTTAAAGAACAGCAGTGTTTCTTTTAACTAAGAAATTATATAAAAACAAAAACACTGGCTGAATCCATTCTGTTTTGGATTAGAAATATAGTGACCATTCCAGATCTTGAAAGCTGCCCTGGATTTTGACCTTACAACATCCTGTATTTTGACATCATTTGAGACGAATATATCCAAACATTGCGCATGTCCTTTTGAAATTGGTAAGATTTTAACTATTGATCTCAAAACAAAACTATTTACCTTAATTAATTTCAGCTGTTACTACTACAGCCTTTGTCAGGGGAACAGTAACAGCTGCTAATTATGGAGGTAAATATTTATGTTATTGAGAGCAACAGAGTTAAAATCTTTATAGATATACAAATCACAGATGAACTTTCATGCAAGCATAGATTTGTTAATAAACCAAACGGCAAATATGTACAGTATAGACATTCAATGTAAGATTATGTCTAAATTGGCCTATTTACGATTGTTAATTTCTCTGGCTGACAAGAAACATGTACCTGGCAACACCTGTGAATCACTAATAATTGCTAAGCAACATTAACATGGTCATTAGAGGCTGTGCAATAAGGGGCTGTGCAATAATTATGAGCCCCCCCTTGAACATGCCAAATTTTGGGAACCCAATTTGCAAACCTTAAATGGTTTAGATGTATGTCATGAGGGCAGCGAGCAGGAAAATTTGCATATTTAAGCGCTTCCGCACTGCTTTCCTAAGCCTTTTAGAGCGTTTTATTAAAAAGGCACCCCATGAATGTGTGCCAAAAATTGCTTGCACCCCTCCTCTCGGCTTGCCAAAAATCATTTCCCCCCCTCCCCCTTCGGCTCGCCAAAAATTTCTTTCCCCCTCCCAATTTTACCCTCCCCCAGGGCTCATAATTATTGCACAGCCCCTAATTATGAGACCTGGGGAGGGTAACATGGGGGGGGCAAGAAATTTTTTCAAGTCAAGGGGGGGGGCAAGCAATTTTGGAAACATTTTAATATGCTAATTGTCCTGCTCGCTGTGCTCCCAACATATATCTAGCCCATATAATATTTGCAAATTGGGATCCCAAGAATTTGCCATGTGCAGGGGGGGGCAAGCGATTTTGGCAGGCTAAGAGGGGGGGAGCAAGCAATTTTGGTGGGCTGTTTGGAAATTTTACCCCCCAGGGGGCCTCATAATTATTGCACAGCCCTTAATATAAATAAGATACTAAAGTGATCAAGAGTGATCTATTGATACATGTATCTGTAAACCCAAATAGTCCCATTTCACAGTGGCGACTTCTCACCTTGGCACCACCTCAAGTAATCAGCTGGCATGTCAAGGGATAGGTAAATGCTGTCAGGAAATCTGGCCTTATTGACAATTTCCTGAATGTAAATGTCCTACTTGAATGGTACCATGAATCTTCAGGGATGTGGGATTGTTGAACTATGATGATAGACCAACAATGCTTTTGTGCAAATGACATTATCTGTCTAATTATGAAAATATTTGACACATTGTTGTGACATAATTGTCTTAAGTCTGCACAAAAAGCAACGCAGCTGTTATAAATGCGCCTATAGCTTCAGAACTAATAATTGTTTTCACAATATTTCAACATAGAGAGAAGCATGATTTATTTACACGCATTTTGATACCCGATTTGACAAATGTCGTTCAATATTAACAACACAGTAGTACTTTTGAAGAAAAATATCTGAATTTAAAAGTTGTACATGTAGTTACAGCGATCAATGGTTATTACACAAGCATTGTGGCACGTATAACCCTCCATTATCTTCGTGCTTCAGGAATTTTTCTTTCAAAACAATGCTGTGTTGCTAATATTGAACAAAATTGGACAAACGGGGTATCAAAATGCAGGTAAATAAATTATCCTTCTTTATATGTTGAAATATTGTGAAAACAATTATTATTTTTGAAGCTATAGGGGTATTTATAACAGCTGCATTACTTTTTGTGTGCAGTCTTTAAATATCATGATTATGAAAACTGAAATCCACTGGGATTGTACCTGTAAAAGAGTGTTGAACTGAGACCCAGTCAACAACAATGTCAGTCAAGGCACTTTCCATTTTCTGCAAATCATATTGATATTTGAGGAATAAGTGTACATTGAACATTTTAAAATTATTTTCAAGGAGTTGGTGACAGTAGCGAGGGAAGAGTGGGAGGACGAAAAAATTGGACAAAAATTTGCTAATAAGTACAAAAAAGGCCCAACAATCTTAAATATTAGGGCAGCTAGCATCCCACAGGTGCGCAAGACTGCTCACAGGAGGACCGCTGCCCCATTTGATTTCCCCTAGCTACACCACTGGCTAGTGATGGTGTACCTTCAGCGGGGACCTTCAGCCTAACTTCAAATTGGAGGAAGGAGGAATACTTGGGATCAATGCTAGAAAAGCCAAAAAGAGTAGTAGAAAACAATCTAGGATCAGTATAGGCCTATATATTAGATTTGTACATGTATGTACATGAGAAAAGGCATTGGGTCGTAGATAAACTGCAATTCAATTCAGTATTAACAGATTGCTATGTACTTTGTCCAGTATATAATCATTACTTGAATTAATTACTCAGCATATATATGATAGCGAGTTAATATAATTAGCATTAATGAGCTGGTTACATGAATTTCCTCCTTGGGCGAGCACATGATGAATTGATGAGTGCTGCATTCTATGAAGCACCTCATCTCTACCCAAGACATTAAAAGCTACTACTACTGTAGCCTTAAGTGCAGAGCTGCCAACATTTGAATCTTGAAAAAAGGGAGATTTACTGTTGCAATCAGGGAGATTTGTCAACATGTGTACATCTTAATGGACGAAACCATTTACTTTTCAGGGAGATGACCAACAATTAAGGGTTCTGAAGGTTTAAAAGTAGGGAGTCTCCTGCGAAAAGAGGAAGAGTTGGCAGATCTGTAAGTGTGCTCATTTTATTTGATCTGGGCAATATCACAATTTCCTCTTAGCCCCTGGATTCTAATATTCTTCATTTTTTAAAATAATTTCAATCAAATGCATACAAGCGGCAGTAGACTCTCAACTACTAGTATAAGCACTGGAACAGCTAGCAACGCATGTTTCAATATGTCCCAGGCTGTTCAAAACAAGCAACAGTATGTACATGCAACTTTGTCCAGCTTTGAATAAAAACCTAAGAACTTTTAGGTTGTTTTTTTGTTGCATTTTTTTTTCAGGAAATCACAATTTTTGTTTTGTGTTTTGGAAAACAGTGGTACGTTTTTTGGCTTCCCAAATCACATTTTTTGCCGGGGAATGCCGGTGCTTGTACTACTATACAAAAGCAAGATGTTTGAAAAGTTCTATTCCGGCTTATGGAAGGATATACATGTAGTTTCCCTCCGTTATTAAAGGAAAAAACACAGCAAAACAAAAAACATAATTTAAAACATACATAAACATTTGTGGGAAAATTATGTTGGCTTATGTTGGAAAATTAGTAATTAACATTTTTATTTAACAAGATCTGCTAAAATATGTTGAGAGTTTATAATATGAAAATATTTGAATATTCTTTAAATAAAACATTTGTTTTCAATCATTCAAATAAGTGGCAGATTTCCTCTTCATGATAAACATGAATATAATTCAGTGTCCAGAACTTAAAGTAATTGGTTAACTATTCCGCTTTTAAAATTGAAGATTTATAAGTGTTGAGTTACATGTATAAAGTACATCATTGATATTGACATGATGTATTCAAGATGAACATCAAATGTCTCCAGGTGTCAGACAGTATGGACATAGAGGACAGGAAATGTTTGATGAAATCTTCCAGGGGCCAATATTTTTGACAAAAAATGAATTGGCAAAAAAGAAGTGAATTTCATCATTCATGCTACATGTAAACCTGTATTTTGATTAATATGATTTTAGAATCGTAAACTATAGTGGACCATCGTTTTGATGTGCAGTGTTTATGCCTTCACCAGAGGTATTACCTAGGCGAAATGTCAACCGTGCTAGCATGGTCAACCATGGTCAACCATGGTCAAAACATGGTTGACCATGGTTAACTATGGTCAGCGATGGTATACCATGGTCGACCATGCTTTAGCATGGCCGAGCATGGTCAGCCATGGTCTTCACCTCACTTGACCATGGTCACTTTTAAGTATACCATGGTCAACCATGCTTTATCATGGGTGAGCATGGTCAGCCATGTTCATCACCTCACTTGACCATGGTTGACCATGGTCACTTCAAGTATACCATGGTCAATCATGCTTTAGCATGGGTGAGCATGGTCAGCCATGGTCATCACCTCACCTGACCATGGTCACTTCAAGTATACCATGGTCAACCATGCTTTAGCATGTGTGAGCATGGTCAGCCATGGTCATCACCTCACCTGACCATGGTTGACCATGGTTACTTCAAGTATACCATGGTCAACCATGCTTTAGCATGGCTGAGCATGGTCAGCCATGGTCATCACCTCACCTGACCATGGTTGACCATGGTCACTTTTAAGTATACCATGGTCGACCATGCTTTAGCATGGCTGAGCATTGTCAGCCATGGTCATCACCTCACCTGACCATGGTTGACTCTGGGTAGTGAATGAGAAAAAGCGCCTCTGTTGTTATTAATCGTATTTAATGCGTATTTACAACGTTGTGAATAAATATTTGACACCATAGAATATAAAAACTAGTAATTTGATAAGTTAAAATAAGATTTTTAACGGAATAAATCTAAATAATATGATTATGCAGAATTTTATTCCGTTAAATATTTACCCCATAATTTCCCTCATTCTTCAGGCCCTGCCCTCTATCGGGTGCTAATTTAAAGTTTAAGCTTGATTGCTATTGTTTCTTTCTATTGTTTCTTCCTTGATTGCTATTGTTTCTTAACCATGGTCACTTTAGATAGACCATGGTTGACCATGGTCTCTGGCAGGGGTGCCATTTTTCAAAAACATGGTTGACCATGGTCAAAAACATGGTTGACCATGGTCAAAAACATGGTTGACCATGGTCAAAAACATGGTTGACCATGGTCAAAACCCTGGTTGTTGAACTATGGTTGACAATGGTTCAACCATGGTCAAACATGCTAAGTTTTAACCATGGTTGACCATGGTCACTTTAGATAGACCATGGTCAAAAGGTTAACCATGGTTGACCATGGTCTCTGGCCGTGGTGCCATTTTTCAAAAGCATGGTTGACCATGGTTTGACCATGGTCAAAACCCATGGTTGAACCATGGTTGACCATGGTTAACCATAGTTCAACCATGCCTTTTTCGCATAGGTATGTTTCCTGGTTGTCTGTCTGTACATCCGTCATTCCGTCCGTCCTAGATTGCGAGTGCAATTTCTCGGGAACTGCTGGTAAGGCATAGAGTGATGTGATTTGATGGAGGGTTGACAAATTATCGCAGTCTTCACTCTTCAAATTCCAGTACGTTTTTGTTGCAAAATATGCTAATTTGGTAGCTCATTTGAATAAATTTGCATAAATTTCATTTTATATGTTTTAAAATTGAATTTCTTTTTTCTCTTTTGAATTTTTTCCCCAGCTCCAAGTGGAATTGCCCTGATTAAAATGATGTGAGGCATTGCTGCCGATGCTTTGCGTTGAGAACCGTGCAACCCGAGAACAGCAAAATTCTAGTTTTCTAAATGTTCCGATCATAACTACATGTGTAACCATTTTGCAATTTACCGATTATAAAATGTTCAGAAAATCAAGGAAGGTACTGGCAACTACTTCCACAAATTTTATACTGTGCAAAATGGGTATGTTTTCCACTTTTATAACAATGGTACAAAGGAGCATTAGTGAAAAGGTACTCACTTTTTGAAAGGTAAAAAGTTTCTTAAAACAAACCCAAGTATTTTGATCATAAAAGGACAAATTATGCAATTTAGAACATCATAACACTGTTCCATATTCACATTTATCTCCCATATCCTTGTACAAATAATATATACCAGGTATCTCTGTCTTTTTATTTTTTTATGTAGATCAGATTCTTCAACCTGGGGGTATATTTCATAATTTTAGCATACTTTTTTTTTATAGTAATCACATCCATGAAAAAAATTATTTCCAAAATTTCAGTTGATTTGAACATTGAATTTGCAAGTTGTACATTTAAAGACCCATTCAGTGATCCCAGCGCAAATGTAAAAAAAATTTACATTGTTTATGAATTGCTTAAATGTGAAGGAAAAGTCATTGAAATTGATTGTCATTTGGTATTTTTGAAATGACAAATTTGGCAAAAAACAAAGAAAACAGCAGTACTGACGAAGTTGAAGCTCCATTCAAATACATGTAGCAATTTCCCCATACATGTAGCTAATTTTAATGTACTGTCAGTATTTAAATTACAGATTCTTGTAAAATGTCTTACTTTTGTCTTAAATACATGGCTTTCGGCTGAACCACTCGCAGGCTATGTTAGCACATCTATGACAATGACAAAGGTACCAAAATCTGAATTTTGATGATTTTTAAGATCGTCCGGATGAGCAAATCACTGAATGGGCCTTTAATGGTACATATTGTGCCCATAGGCTACTGTATGTGTTGTAATTTTGGGCTGTCAACTGCCCGAAAATACAAATTGGAAGATGTCCTTGTCAAAACTACAGAATCTGAAAGAAAGCTTTACTGCACACAGATATTTAATTCTAGGTTTTTGATGTATAAATATCTCAAATTGCTTTTAGAGTAAGTTGGGGGCTGAGGCTCTGGATCTTCATGTACAAAGCCCTTTAATTTATCTCATCATGTTGACAGGATACCAGCTGTAATCATGGTAATTGCAGAGAAAATGTAATTCAGACTGACCCATTGTCATCTCTGATGATTAAAATGTTGACTACCACAAATACTGGCTGTACTATTCAGCCCAAGGACTGTGCACACCTTGCTCATCAATGACAATTACACTGTCAATTTGTTGTCAATTCCAGTTGGATGCAGTACATACCAAATAGTTGTCATGCTTCTGTACTAAAATACATATAGCAAACATAAAAAATATTCATGCTCTTCAGACATTTATATCAATATGAATATTAAACATCAATTTTTATGTTTTTCATGTTCTCATTTGAAATGATATGACGCAAATAATTTGCACATCAGCTTGGTAAGCATCATGCTCTGTTTTTGGGGCTGCAGCTAGAAATTATTGCAAGATTCACACAATTTTGTGAGATTTTTGTACAGCTTGTACACTATTGCATTTGAAAGAAACATACTACATAGCTACTTGGGACTGTATTGGGAGTTCCTGCTCAGTAATATGTTAAAAGTGTACTGATAAAACTATTGTCAAATTCAATTTATCAACCATGGAAAATAGAATTTAAATTTCTTCGAAAATTCTTCAATCCACCTTTACAGGCCAAATAAATGTGTTGCGGTTTCAAAAACATGATGTTTAAGGGAAATGAATCAAGCTTGTGATGAATGTACCCATACATGTGTGTATTCCTGTTTGAAATTTAATACATATCTAGATCATGACATAAATTGCCGCAATTCAATTCAATTTTTCTAATCCAATTTCATATTGATCATCACTCACATCCTTTAGAATCACTGCTGCACAAATCGTAAATGTCAACATCACGTATTACAGGTTTCTAGAGAGCAGGTATCGATGGTAAAGTATATGATAAGGGAAATGGACTGAATCATTGCAAAATAGGGTAACCATGGTTACGTTAAACAATAACAGTCAACATTTGGTTGTAAACAGAAGTACTTGATGACCATTACCTTTCATTACTATGACATGCAATTTTTCTTAGTTGCAAAATGCAATTTAGTTCAATAAATGTCAATGATAAATTACGAAGATTACAGATAATATACATTGTACATGTACTCTTTCTTAATGTGCACTTTGCGGAAGGCACTTCACATCAAGAAGAATAATGCACTAACTGAACCATGCAGTGATTGTGTATGACCGTATATTAAAGCTATAACAATTTGTATTAACATCACCCAATGATTGTGCAAGAATTACACTCATATGAAAGATATTTTGTACTTGTAGGGCCTATTCTGTTCTACTGGACCTTTAATTTATCTACTTTCTAGTTAAAACATGGAGCTATGAAAAATTATTGTGGTTTGTTGTATGTATACGTAAACATGCACACACAAACAAAAATAACACATAGTCACTAAAAAGGAGAAACATCAAATGCTCAGATTTATATGTATACCGTACTGGTTCAAGTATATAGTCCCACCCCTTTTTTTGGTGAAAAATTATCAAAATGGGGGAGGGAGGTTGTTGGACAATACTTAAATTTATTATTATTTGGGGGGTTGGGGGTTGGGAATATCAATAGACCTAGAGATATGCTAGTATCATTCATAATACACTTCATGTTATATTCTATTGATTTAATGATTTCAACATTTATACGAATTTGCATTTTGAAATCATAGATTATGACATGAACACAAATTACATATTTGTATATTAGAAACAAAAAACTTTTTTTAAAGTCAACCACAAATGATCCTTTTGGGGTGGGGGGTGGGAGGCTATATACTTGCACCAGGTGGGACTATACTCGCATCAGTACGGATACATGTATTTTGTAGCACAATATTTTACAAAAGATCATTGCGCTTTACATTTTTATTCCCTGCATTTCTCAATTTTTTCTCACTTAAGGGGGTACTACACTCATGCCCAATTTTGTGCCTATTTTTGCATTTTTCTAAAAAATTATAGCGCATTGGTGATAAGTAAGATATGTATATTATAGGGGCAAGGACTACAACTACTGTACTGCAAATTTTATTTCAGTACAGACAACAGTTGTGGAGTTACAGTCAAAAATGAGGGAAAACCAATATTTGATCAATAAATCAATAACTACTTGCCTTGAGTTGCTGAATTTTCAGTGCAGTAGTTGTAGTCTTTGCCCCTACCTGTCACCAATGCGCTATAATTTTTGAGAAAAATGCAAAAATAGGCACAAAATTGGCCAGGGGTGTAGTACCCCTTAATGTTCCCTGTAATCCTATGGTCTATGTTGTAACTGAACTCAGGATTTTCCATAATCCCATATCAACCCTCACCGTTTGCTCTATTGAACTAACAAATAAAAAACAAATCCAGGCATTACCAAGCTTTGCTTTTGTTTATATGGCTGATTTAGTTTGGTTGACCTGCAAGCTACTTGTGAAAATCAAAAGTTCAGTATTCATCACCCAAGAGTGAATAGACACTATTACCTATATTAAACATAACACAAGGCAATTCATAATCGAATATGGTCATTTTCACGGTAAAGGGTGTAACTTTTGATTTTTAGGGTCAAAATTTCAAACCACTTAAATATGTTTCTGTTTACTGTAATCATGCATAGAAGCAACTTAAATTCCAGTAAAATAGTGTTTCAAGGCTTAAACCTTTTGATTTCTGATAAAAAATTTGACATTTCCATAACATTTTGGTTAAAATCTAAGAAAAAATGTATTTTACATAAGCTCAGAAAATTATGACATGAAAGCTGGGATACATGTGAAATCCCATTCCAAAGTAAGTCAACAGATATAAGTTAAATTTTATACCATGTTTTGCTATGTTTGTAATTGCAATTTTGAAAATTTTTAACATCAAGGGTCATTTGCAATGGAAATTTCCCAACCTTAAACATATTTTTTAAGTTTTAATTGGGTTCCTAAAATAATTTAAATGTCTAACTTCATGTACAAATACTACTTGATGAAAGGAACCTCCCAGCCAAGTTTCACAGAAATTGGAGTTATTTTTAGAATTGGCAATTCAAGCGATTTGTGTTTCGGAGGCTTCAGTTAACAACACAGGTGATCATAAAAGTAAAATATTTGGCTAACTACTACAAGTTGACATGAAAAAATAGGTAAAAAATATCACAATTACCAATTTTCATGCTTTGCTTCTAAGTATTGAATTTCAGTTGTGACAAAAATTAAATTATCACAGCAAGTCATTTTTTTTTGTTTCGAGGCTTCATGTTTACAATGGTTAAACATGGCAGAAGTAGTTTTTTGAAAACAACACTGTTGGGATCATCTAAGCTGTTATTTTCTTGTGTGTATTGAATCAATGATTCTATGCGGCAAATATTGCAGATTTATAACATGATAATTTTTTCACCCATTTGTTAAGTATGGTGTTATTTGCATGTGAAGCCTCCGAAACGGGCTTTCTTGGATATCAGTATATTTTTCAAGCATTAACCATAATATCAATTTTTTTTTAAATTTATGACATTCTGCACATATCATGCAACAATTACAATGCAGATATCAATATGGAACATACCAATTTAGATATGCATAGATGATAATTAAGTTTACTGTTGTTTCGGAGGCTTCATTTGTTTCGGAGGCTTCAATTGTTAACGGAAAGTTTGTATTGGGTCCCATTTTCAAACGGTGATATATATCTCCATGATTTAAAAACAAGTGACTTGAGGATCTACTTTGCTACATTTTGATAAATAGATTGGATGAGCTCTTTTATTTATATTTGCCCAAGCTTGCTGAACAGTTTGTTTCGGAGGCTTCAAAAAAGTTAACGGAAAATCGGCTCTTTGAAGTCAAGATTTTATAAAAATTTTAAAAGCTTGCAAATCAACTAATTTTTGTTACCCATTTCAAGTTAAGATATCAACTGTTATGAATCAAGAAGAAGTGAAGAAATAACCAAGAATTATGAACCAAAGCTATACCCACAAAGTTTGTTAACAATTGTTAACGGAAAATGAAGCCTCGAAACGACAAATATCAAGTCCTGTTCTCAAAAATACAGGGCTGTTCACAATTAAATCTAATGTGGCAGTGTTTACTGAACATATGACCGTATTTTCAGGATAAGAAAAATTATCCATGAACTAACTGAAGAAAACACAAAAAAAAACAAAAATGTTACTGTTTTTTACAGTTTTTCAAAATGGCAATATTAGGTACATTTAAGCCTGCTAAAACTGAACGCAGTAACTCCCAAAGATGATTATGCTACCCAAGGTAGCTGCTAACTAGATGACTTATGTGGCCAAAAATCATGGAATTCTGTGGCTTTATTAGAAAACTACGGATCAAAATGTTAAAAATCCAAAGTTACACCCTTTACCGTGAAAATGACCATATGCTACCCAGTAGTCAGTACATGCTGTGAAACACAAGTAGGCCCTACTTGATAAATCAATTTCAATTCACTCTTGGATTTAAAATTTTAGTTCAAAATGAATAAAATTAATATGCCTACAAATTCTACAAGTCAAGCTGTGAGTTGCCCAGTTTATATTTTACCAGGGATATGAGACACAGTCCTATTTCAAAGTGTTCAACCATTATGATCATGTGTACATTGCTGTATTTTGCTAAAACATCTGCATTAAATCATTTGTATCATGGTATTTAATATGTTGCTATGTAGGCTAGAATTGTATGCTACCGTTTCCTCTGTTGTTTGGCTTTATAAAAGAAGATTTAAATGTTAATTCTTTCAGGGATAATAAATGTATGCCTATCACTTGTTGAGAGAGAAACAATTTAGCTTGGACACAATAATACAAGAGTGCTGAGAACGAGATGTTGATGCATCCAGTGCACAAGCTCGCTTCAAATGGCAGTCAGCCAGCAGGTCGTGCAGCGAGCGTCTAGTTTCTAACTTCCACGACCCGTGCACACAGCGTGACCTCGGTAGCTCAATGCAGTTGCGTTGTCGAAACCCCAAATTGGAGTTCAAATTTCTCCTTAAAATATCATAAAATAATTTGCTTTTCTGCAAAATATTATATCTATATACTATATATTAGTGTTTGATGATAAAATTATGGCTTAAAACATATTTTGGAAGGTCAAACTTACCTCGGAAAAAAATCATATGATTAGCCTCAAATTTCGGTCAAGAAATGTGGTTATTTTTCACATAATATCGGATCATGATCCAGAAAAACACAATATTTCCAAAGTTTGATCTGTTTTCCACGTAATACAAGTAATCAATTTACATGAAATATTTCCGCCCGGATAATAACACAAAAATATCTCAACTGTCGACATCAAAATTATTTTCGCTCATGACAGAATCTAACACGAGGAGAATTGTTTATCAGGTCACGACAGAGGTCAAATTTTGCGTTCGTCATGCAAATAACCGATTGTGATTGGTCGATTGACATACAAGATCATGAATATTCAAAATTACGATAGGTAAATAAACCGAAATAAACAATGAAGTAAACAAGCTATGTTTACCATTTTACGTGCAGCTGAAGTAATTAAAAGGAAATGTTGAAGTGTATGCATGAAAAAATGTAACCAGGTGGAAGTGGGGAACATTACGCTAGTTCTCCTTTATTTACTTGAAGCATGAAGCTTTGCACTGCAGAACTACGGCGATCGCGATCATTTTATTATGATCGGGGGTCAAAACAGTAAGGTACCGTTCACAAAGACTTGTTGGTTGGGGGGGGGTGCAAAAAATTTCATCACGAAAATTTTTCGGGGCCCCCTTTTTAGATCTCAATAATTTCAGGCCCTCCCCCATTTTTAAAATGAAAATTATAGGTCAACCCCATACATAAATAAACTCAATTTTCCTGGGAAAATTTATGGTCATAATGTTCAGCCGCCGGTCAAAACTTTTAAGCCCCCCCATTTTGTATGAGCACCCCCAGGCCTAACAAGTGTTTGTGAACGGTCCCCAAGCTTAAATTGATTGAATGGATGTCACACTGCCAGGCAAGATACCACACTCTTTTCTAGAAAGATCTGGGGAAATGGAATATGTTATATGTAGGCCCTATTTCTTGCACTCTTGCATCTTCAGCCCAAACTAACTTGACTTTGTTCTTGTTTAAGCAGGCTTCAATGGTTTTATCAAATATTCTGGGGTAAATCAGGGATGGGTAAATCAATGATGCAACATCACACTATCATACATAAAAGTTGCGGAATAAAGCAAGATATTATTGGTCCAGCTTCGGTAAACACACTCAGGCTCCCGGGCTCAGGCTAAGCTGCATATGGTTACCACACCTGTGGGGTAAATATCCATATAACGGCTACAAAACACTCCATTTTGAAAATTATTTTTTATTAAAAAGAAAGCATTTCACTTTTTTTTATTTCTGAAACAGTTGTTTTATTTCTTTTTAACTTCTAGCGGTACAAACTGAATAATCAAATTACTATGGTATTTACATTTTGGAAGAGATTTATACAAATGCAATGCATTGGCAGATCATAGTCCTTCGAGAATGACCTCAGCTATGGGGGGGGGGCTCGGCAAAGCCGAACAACGAGGCAAGGCCAAGTCGCCTCGCTATTAATAGATTTTAACCTAAGCCGATAGTCATTCTTGAAGGACTAGCAGATCAATGAATTCAGGAAAAACATCTGGGGATTACTGGGCTTGATAAAACAATATTTTTCAAAAGCTGATCCTGGATAGGAAAATTGCTAATTTCATGTTCATTGTGGACAAGGGCATACAGCGCAGCTGCAACATTTTCAGAACCGACTAATTGTGTTTGTGCAATAACAAGTTTTCGCGTCTGCGTTCTACGCTGTATACCCCATGTGGGAAAGTTCTACGATGAACAGGAATTAACTAATTTTCATATTGATAGTTTATACATGAAGGTGAAGCCGAGTCAAATGAACAATCCAAATCTGATGTAAATTTATGCAGGCAATTGTTCAACTATACAATGCAATAATATTTTCTTGGCGTTTTAAATATAACTGTGAGGCAACCAAAAAAAGGTTGTTTTACGAGTGCATAGACTTTTAAATTAGTGTCGGTCGGTCAGGACAATTTTTTGCAAACATATTTTGAAAATTTCAGTCAAAATCAATAAATTTAGGCAAAAATAAATAAGGCTGATTTTACACAATAATTTAGCACAATTAAAAAAGAAAATGATTTGTGATTTCAAGCTCAGTACCTGATATTTTAAATTAGCTTGATGATGAAGTATTTCCATTGTATTCCATAACCATAATTAATAAATCAAGATCATCGTATAAACTAAATATTTATTGTTCGGATTTGTTCCATTCTACGCTCCAAGCCTCTGATTTCTTTCTGCAGTACGGTGCAGGTCCAGGAATAAAATTCACAATTTATTCCAACCACAAGACGATGCACGTCTTTGACGTCATTTCTCATTAAATACCGTCTCGGTCTCAGTCAGAGATTTGCTTCCATAATTTACAATTCAACAGTCCCCTTAAAAATAATGACAGTCTACAGTCATCATGACAGTGTTTTAGAGATATTTAAATATGAATTGTAGTTCCTCATCAACCACTGAAGTTCCATGTTTGTCTCTGTTGTTTTCCTCTTTGTTGTGCGGTTTTTCGTGCCTCCCGTCACGCCACAGATCCTGGAATTGTAAATAATATAAAAATAGAACAAATAAATTAATAATTAATTAATTATTTAACAAGATAAAATAATTATAAACTTCAAACAATAACGATTTAAATTAAATTTGCAAGCCATATTATTAATGTAAAATGCTCCACATTGCTAGCTCCACAATATTATAATCATTGATTGATTTCGAGTCCATTTCAAAATCGACCCCAATTGCAAATCGTGTTTTTTGCAAACTGAACCAAACCACGATGTAATGAATTTGGTATCACACGAAAGCTTACATCCTTCGCTCGTGACTAAATCACTCGTTTTTCACATCAAATTCCGCCGGATAATAACACGGTTTGAAGATTCCAAATTTCAACACCCCAAATTTTCATCGGAACAACTTTTCATCATCAAACAAGAACAAAAACATGTCGAATTTGGTATCATTCTACGGCAAATTTTGTAAACAAAACTACTCACCGTCCATGTTGACTCTGCTTTTGCACTAGGGGTCACAAATCGCCCTCAAAAGTGCAGACATAGTCTTTTGGTCCAGTCGCAAAGCGACTGATTATACCGAACTCGCTGTTAGAAAATCGGTGACCTCGACTGTGTGTGTGTGACCTGCTGGCTGACTGATGGGGTCAGGAAAACATTTTCAGTACTTCTGGTACACACTGTGCCCAGTCTATACCAGCCATCAGTCCCACTAAACCCATTTTGTGGTTAGTATTTAGATCACAGGAAATTACGGCGCCCCATGATGCATTTATGAAAATACACACTAAGGGTATGTGATAAATGCTATACAGTAGTGCCTCTGAATGCTGTAGTTGCCTCTAATTGCGCAATAATGGTGAATACTTGTGCGGCATGAAACAGCATCTGAGGTTATCCAAGGTCAAAGGTCAAATGTTAAAGCTGCTCCGATGGGGCTGTAAACTGGGAAAACAATCCCCGGCACTTGGGGAGTATGAAACGGCAAAGGTCATCTGAAGTCAAAGGTCAGGTCAAATTTAAAGTTGTCGATTGGGCTGTAACTTGGAGAAAATGATCCCTGATACTTGGGTAGTATGAAACCGCCAAGGTCATGTGAGGTCAAAGGTCAGGTCAAATTTAATGTTCCTCCGATGGGGCTGTAACTGGGGAAAAACACTCCGCGGCATTTGGGAAGTATGAAACTTCAAAGGACATCTGAGGTCAAAGGTGAGGCTAAATTTATAGTTGTCCGATCGGGCATGGTTCAGCTATGGTGCGGTTACCGCTCTTGTTTTTAATGATTTCAACATTAAAGACAAATCCAATGCATTTTGAAATCATAGACTATATGACATGAACACAAATTTACAAATTTGCATATTAGAAACACAAAAAACTTTTTTTTTAAAGTCAACCATGAATGATCCTTTTGGGGGGGGCAGGAGGCTATATACTTGCATCAGGTGGGACTATAGTATACTTGCATCAGTACGGATACATGTATTTTGTAGCACAACATTTTACAAAAGATCATTGCACTTTACATTTTTATTCCCTGCATTTCTCAATCTTTTCTCCCTTAATGTTCCCTGTAATCCTATGTTCTATGCTGTAACGCTGAACTCAGGATTTTCCATAATCCTTTATCAACTCTCACCTTTTGCTCTATTGAACAAACAAATAAAAAACAAATCGGAGCATTACCAAGCTTTGCTTTTGTTTATATGGCTGATTTAGTTTGGTTGACCTGCAAGCTATTTGTGCAAATCAAAAGTTCAGTATTCATCACCTGAGAGTGAATAGACACTATTACCCTATTAAACATAATACAAGGCAATTCATGATCGAATTTGCTACACAGTACATGCTGTGTAACACAAATACATGTAGGCCCTACTTGATAAATCAATTTCAATTCACTCTTGGATTTTAGTTCAAAATGAATAAAATTTTATATGCCTACAAATTAGTATAAGTCAAGCTGTGAGTTGCCCAGTTTATATTTTACCAGGGATATGAGACACAGTGTTCAACTATTATGATCATGTGTACATTGCTGTATTTTGCTAGTACATCTGCATTTTAAAAATCATTTGTATCATGGTATTTAATATGTTGCTATATGTAGGCTAGAATTGTATGCTACCGTTTCCTCTGTTGTTTGGCTTTATAAAAGAAGATGTTCTTTCAGGGATAACAAATTTATGCTTATCACTTGTTGGGAGAAACATAGCTTGGACTCAATAATACAAGAGTGCTGAGAACAAGATGTTGATGCATCCATTGAACGAACCCGCTTGGGGTCAGGAAAACATTTTCAGTCCAACTAAACCAGCTGTGTTTACATCCAGTATCATCTCACTGTGACAAACCTTCTCATCCCACTACAGTTGCCAAGAAGGAGGATGCTGCATGCTGCCTCTCCTCCAAGGGTCATGACCTCTATGGTATGTCACCTTAACCTTTGGTATTTTCTTGTGTTGGTCCATGATGAGAAACCTCAGGTTATGATTTCGTGAGAGTATTGCATGCTTGGTACTTAAAATCAATCTTTGCTACGCCATTTCTATTTATAAAGAGAGGCTGTGAAAGTTCTTGTAGGAGAAGCACTAATCATGCTATTAAATGGGAATATGTGGTTTTCATGCTGTCCTTTCAATTGATTTTAAATACACAGATTACTGTCAGATCGGAAAAATCAAGCTCAAGCAGTAGACAAAATTCTGTACAATTGAAAGAATAACAATGCTTATTGCAAGACAACTTTGCTATTTGGTAAAATTGGTCAACTTTTAGTATACATGCATTTTACTTTCATATCTGTAAACAACTTTGATTTCATTTTAACAAAAACACATTTTGCCCCACTGTTTTAAAAGTACAATTCCCCATCTTGTACTCACACAATTATTTAATTACAACATTATCAAGATACAGTATGTGTACTGTACATGTATGTATAAACTGTGTTTCTGTACATGTATGTACTTTTATTTGAAATGGTGCTGGGTTTTCACACAGGAAATAAAGTAAATATTTAATAATAAGGTATGATTGTTTTAATGAGATGGCTCAACTTTAAAATAAGTGTCAGGCTGTGCAATAATGATTGTGAGCCCTGAGGGAGGGTAACATTTCCAAACAGCATGCCAAATATTGCCCCCCCCCCTTCTGCCTGCCAAAAAATCCTTACCCTACCCCCTATTGCACATACCAAATTGTTGGCTGGGAACCAGCGTTCAAATAGGGCGGTCAGCCGCCATTGGCCTGTAACTTTTGGCCTGGCCGGTAACTTTTCTGACTGGCATCTAGTTGCCGACCCGGCTGGCCGGTAACTTTTTAAAGTCAAGCCTGGCTGGCCTGTAACTTTTTGAGGCATATTTCGAACACTGCTGGGAACCCATTTGTAAACCTGAAATAAATGTTTCAGTATTGTTTCCAACAAATGTAAGGGTCAGTCCATGTCAAAACAGACTGAGTGTACACCCACCCTCTTGGATTATGCTCTCCTTTGGCTCAGGGGTACCTTTCATGGACCCCTAGGTGAGGTCACAAGAAAAACAAGAGCACCAATGGTGCTGTGGCTCTGTGCTTTATGGTGACAGTGAAAGTCGAATGTGCAACAGGTGAAAACATTTGAGTATATGTGACATATTACATTCAATGGGTACATCTGGTCGGTTGGTAGCTATCTCATTTGCAGAGCATGATACATCAATCAATTTTGGGAATTACTATTTAGCCACATGGATCGAAACGGGTGGAATTGGATGGAAAAGGGTCCAAATGGGTCTACACTAATCAAAATGTATCAAAATAGGCCTATGTCAAGAATAGTGTTAGTCTGAATAAGGATTTGGCTCTAATTGGTGACTACCCACCAAGTTTCAGACTAAATACAACAGTCAGAGATGTCACAAGTTGACCCAAAAAATCCTGAACTTGCTAAGCATAGCGAAGCGGAACTCTTGCCCAGCACGGCCGGGGGTCCCCTTTAGGGTCCCTGGTGGGGTCCAGATGTTTTTTGCACATTTAGCACCACAGGAAAGGCCATTTCAGAGGGTAACAAGGCGGTTCTCGAACCACAAGTCTCGCCTGCTTTTGTGACCGCCTGCTTTTATGCGATAACTTTTGGTAGAGAGGTAAATTAATTTGGCGTTATCGGCTGGGCACGATTATCTGGCTGATGGTAACTGTACCCACCAAGTTTCATGCCCATGCAACAGTTTTACTAATATGACCTCAGATGACCCTGGTGGCCCTGAAATGACCTTCTAAGAATTTGGCTCTAAATGTTGACTGTACCCCCGTGCTAAGTTTCATGCCCATATGACAGTTTTTATTAATTTGACCTCAGATGACCCCTGGTGGCCTCAAAAATGACCTTCCAAAAATTTGGCTTTAAATGTTGACTGTACCTACCAAGTTTCATGCCCATACGACAGTTTTTACTAATTTGACCTCAGATGACCCATGGTGACTCCGAAATGACCTTCCAAATATTTGGTTTTAAATGTTGACTGTACCCACCAAGTTTCATGCATATACGACCGTCTTTACTAATTTGACCTCAGATGACCCCTGGTGACCCCAAAATGACCTTCCAAAATTTGGCTTTAAATGTTGACAATACCCACCAAGTTTCATGCCCATCCAACAGTTTTTACTAATTTGACCTCAGATGACCCCTGGTAACCTCAAAATGACCTTCCAAAAATTTGGCTTTAAATATTGACTGTACCCACCAAGTTTCATGCCCATCCGACAGTTTTTACTAATTTGACCTCAGATGACCCCGAAATGACTTTCCAAAAATTTGGCTTGAAATGTTGACTGTACCCACCAAGTTTCATGCCCATACGACAGTTTTACTAATTTGACCTCAGATGACCCCTGGTGACCCCAAAATGACCTTCCAAAAATTTGGGTTTAAATGGCCGGGTTCAGGGGCCCACCTTACAAATTTGCAATCAAATTTGGCAATACCAAAGAACTATTTCATCAAAGTAATAAATCAAAACAGAAAGATGCTTCCTTTACGAGTTATCACTCATTGAAAGTGTTACTTTGCTATACTTTAAATAAAAAGCGACTATCTTAAAGTCGCATATTTCCTTAGTTACATGACCGATCAAGCTGTTATTTGGATATGTGATGCACAGTTGAAAATTAATTATTAAAAGATTAGGTGACCTCAGTTGACCTTTGACCTTTTATGTGACCTTTGACCTCACGAAATTGGATAAAGTATGTTGCGCTGAAAATCTAATCAGGTCGAGAACCTCTGGCCACGCAATTCCCCACCAAGTTACGTCACTGTACCCCATACGGATCTCCAGATAATCTGTTCACAAGGTATTTTGCTTATTACGCATATATTATGCAAATTAGGTACTTAATTACCATATTTTACGCTCACAATCTAATCAGGCCCAGAACCTCTGGCCCCCCACTCCCCACCAAGTTACGCCACTGTTCCCCATACGGATCTCCAGATAAGGTGTTCACAAGGGTTTTACTGCTACATCTGCCTCCGAGACCCACTCACAATTCTGCAACGTCGCTCCTCAATTCGTACCTTGGGCGCTGAATGTCCCATCAGGTCGAGAACATCTGGCCACGCAACTCCCCACCAAGTTACGTCACTGTACCCCATACGGATCTCCAGATAAGCTGTTCACAAGGTTTTTTTTGCTTGATATGCATCAAATACGCATAAATTATGCAAATTAGGTACTTAATTAGCATATTTTGCGCTGATAATCTAATCAGGTCGAGAACATCTGGCCACGCTTACTCCCCACCAAGTTACGTCACTGTACCCCATACTGATCTCCAGATAATCTGTTCACAAGGTATTTTGCTTATTACGCATAAATTATGCAAATTAGGTACTTAATTCCCATATTTTGCGCTGACTGAACCTACCAAGTTGCATGCCCATATGACAGTTTTTACTAATTTGACCTCAAATGACCCCGAAATGACCTTCCAAAAATTTGACTCAATGTCGACTGTATCCACCAAGTTTCAAGCCCATCCAGTAGTTTTTACTAATTTGACCTCAGATGACCTCTGGTGACCCCGAAATGACCTTCCGAAAATTTGGCTATAAATGTTGACTGTAGGCCCTACCTACCAAATTTCATGCCCATAGGCCTACTAGTTACGTTGTTATTAGTTTCCGAAAGCAGCCATCGGTTCAAATAATTGATCTTTGTAACTTTTTTCTGATCAGGGAATAGTAAAAAAAAAAAAAGGTGATTTCCCCACCCCCTGCTGTCATTGATTGCTTGCCATTCCTTTTGATTTCTCTCAAAATTTAGCTCATGATTAATCCGGGTGATTAATATTGCACAGCCTATAGTAAAAGATGAAACTTTGCAACTTGCAATCAATGATTTCTGAAACCACTAATTTCAGTCACATTTGAATTCAATTATTATTATTATTATTATGTACATTATTATGTTCATTATCCAACATTATTTTGACCTTTTCTATTACTGCCACCCCCCCCAATGACCTTGTGAATTATTCATTCATAACTGTGACGACCTTGAAATGAATACTGGACACTTCATCCCCTGGACACTTCATCCCCTGGACACTTCATCCCCTGGACATTTCATCCCCTCGTGTTAAAACGCTTCTTTGAGCGTGACAGTCATGACAGTGAATCAAGAATGCATATGAATATAATAACTGTTTAGAATCTTGAACTTAGAAGGAACTAATATAAGGAAATTAATCATCTTATTTATCCAATGTATGCACCGTGTTCTGTATGAGCTATCACCAGCTGATCACACGTATAATAATCGATCAATGTTGAATGGCAGCAGGGCCTATAATAGACTAATAGTTAATAATAGTTTATACATTCAATGAATTTACCTAAATTGAACAGTGCATACGCACATATCTTTTGTTATTACTGTGAGTATTGTTATCATTATATTTATTATTAGGCATATTATTATTATTATTATTATCATTATTATTATTATTATTATTTACTGTCGGGTTTTTTGTTGATATAGACTAATTATTGTTATGTTATGTTAAGTGTATTCTCTTTTTTCCTGTTATTTATGTATTTATTATGTATTGTTTGTTTGTTGATTGATTGATTGATTGATTGATTGATTGATTGATTGATTGATTGATTGATTTTATTATTATTTACTTAAAGTTGTTCATCTAACAAAATTAGTACATTTTTAATACTATTTATCTGTTTATTGTATATTGATAAATATGTTTGCATATATATGGAAGGATCATAGCAATATTTTTGTATTGTCCACATAATAATAATAATAATAATAATAATATGGTTACAGGAAGTTATAATAATATGGTTACAGGAAGTTGAATTCTTTCAATCATTGACTGGTGTACTATTAATCAATGGAATCTACATAACTATCATTCGGGAATCTGTAATATAACTAGGCCTGGCATTTTCGGGTAATTTTGTACGGGTACCCGCCGCAATTTTCGGGCGGTAACCGGGTACCTGAATTGTTAAAAAAAAAAAAAAAATTTTTTTTTTTTTTTTGTTTTTATTTTTTTTTGTTTTGTAGTGTCCCTGGAAATAAACCTAAATGCCAGGATCATTCATAGTTGACCTAAAAAAAAAAAAAAAAAAAAAAAAAATTTCAAGATATTTTAAATGTATTGAATTTGAATGCATTTTGAAATCATTAATAGACTATGACATTAATACAAATTATCAATTTTCATATTAAAAATAACAAAATATCTTGAAATTTTTTTTTTTTTTTTTTTTTTTTAGGTCAACCATGAATGATCCTAGCATTTAGGTCTAGGTCCAGGGACACTACAAAACCGAAAAATAAAAAACTTAAAAAAAAAAAAAAAAATAATTTTTTTTTTTTTAATTCGGGGACCCGGGCAGGGCATTTCCTGCCCAGGTAATGTAATCTCGGGCGGGTACCCGTTTACCCGACCGAAAATGCCAGCCTTAAATATAACCACTGATAAGGTGCGATTAAAAGGTTCTAAAAGTAGTAAAGTACAAGGATAGTTAGAACTTATACTTGTAGGAGAATTAAATTAATACTAAACGGTAAAGACTATTAAGGAGTACTATATATGCAAAATACTGGAATTCCATCAGTTCAACTGATAATAAATATCTGCATTATATTTTTTCTTTTTCTCCTGTTTTTGCCCATTTATTTTTCTTGCTTTCCTCCAAAGATCCCCTTCACCACCTCCAAAGATCCAATGTTTTCTTGTTTTCACCCAAAAAGCCATTTTTTGCTCCTAAGACCATTTTGTGGGGACACTCTATACTGTTATAAGATCGGCAACCAAGTTTTAGAATATGGCTCAAAAAACTGCAGAAAGAACTGGTTTTGGGGTTTTTCCGCACATGCATGTCATTTTACTATTAGAGTGCCCCCTCCCCGGAAACTTTAAAGTTTGAACTACGTGATTCCCGACAGAGTTTACACTCTCCATCTGTATCTTGGATTACAATCCATGGGCCCTAAAGACCGGGTTATAAAAAATCGCACGACCGCAAATATTTAAATTCTCTAAATTAAATTTTCTAGATTCATTTTCTAAAAGTAAGACAAACTCAGTTTCAACACACCCAATACAAACTTGCTCAAAAATATTAATCAACATAATTTGTCAGTCGAGTATACATGTAAGTCATATTTGTTCACCTGAAGATCATGTGGTTACTTATTTTGTTTATTTATTTATTTATTTGTTTCTTTGTTTGTTTATTTAACAACATATATTTGTATTTACTTCCAAATCTGGGTGTTTGATATACCTAGATTCATTTTTTTATTTTTGCATATGGGACTCAACTTTGTCATTACTGTGCAGGGCATAGGAAAAATATTTCCTGTCTGGGAATTTAAACTATGTTGCTTTAAATTTTCTGTGAAATTCGCGAGCGCCTTGTCGCTCACCCTTAACGGTTGGGGTCCAGGGGCTCAAAAAGCCTAAAAAGCTCATGGATTTGAGACTTTTTAAAGTAAGAAATCACCATTCTGAGGCTCTAATTCAGGCATGAGAGTGCATGGGCTTTGATAAAAAAAGATATTATCCATGTGGGTCGAGGAGGCAGAGCTCCTGCGGGGGTCGAGGGGGCAGAGCCCCCCGCAGGGGTCGAGCCCAGGCGATTTTAGCAGACTTAGCACCCCAAAAGAGGTAATTTGTGACATAAAAAAATGCATATATCTATGTTAAAGTAATTCTTGGCCTGTTTCAGACGTTTTTGAAAAAATGCTTCCTTCATCCTAAAAAAGTGGTTTTAAATGTTCAGTTTCCTATACTTTTGTACATGAGAGGCATTCTTCAAAGTTTTTTCTTTGCCTAAAAAAATGGCCTACATGGCTGAACTTGATATATATAATGCACAATATAAAAACGATGATTCATAAAATTGTTGACACCCCCTCTTTGGGTATGTGGGAGGGGGCCCCATGCGGGGGGGGTGCTAAACCCAACCAAGACTAACACCCTTGCCCAACCCCCAAAAGAAATAGGGGTGAAATTGATTTCACCCCAAAATCGGACCTACATGTAAATAGCATGTTTAGTAGGCCTATTATTAAATGCCTGAATATATAAAGTTTCAATTACTTTATTTAGCCTCATCTCCTCAAATTAGCTATTTTATGGCTTATTATAGAAAGGAGAAACCTTTCACATAATTTTGGAAATTTAAAAATAAATCTAAAATTCTGAAAATACAAAAAAATACATTTAAGTGCATAAGCTTTTTTCTTCTGGGTAAGAATATTTTTCTTGCATGCAACAGCCTTTTTCTTGCAGGTTAGAAATTTGATAAATAGGTCCATGCATGCATTTTGTATATGTTGACCTATTTATCGAATTTCTACCCTGCAATAAAAAAAGCTGTTGCATGTAAGAAAAAAGTTCTTACCCAGAAGAAAAAAGCTTTTGCACTTAAATGTATTTTTTTGGTATTTCCAGAAAATTATGTGAAAGGTTTGTCTTTTATTTTCTTAGCACTAAAAAAACCAATTTCCATGAAAATTGAAATGAGGCAAATTTAAGGTAATTAAAACGTTATAAACACATTCATGCAATTTTGGGGGTAAGGGCAAGGGTTTTGGGTTATGTTAGTTGGGCTTTGGTGGTTTGAATACATGCAGTAAGGTTTGTGGGTGGGTAGGAAAACATTTCAAAAAACTTAGAAAAATTAAAAAAAAAAAAAAAAAAAAAAAAAAAATCGATTTTTTTTTCCCCAATTTTTTTTCTGTGACCTCCAATTTTTTTTCTGGGAACGGCGCGGCCGCGTTACCGCGGATTTCGAGGGCCTGCTACTGTGGTTTCCTCATTTTTGACAAATGTTTCATTTTGAAAATACCTTGATCCGATTTGTGCATGATGATGGATGCATCATAATATTTCGGTCGTGCTTGTACACGCCGTACTGGAAGTCAAATTGTCATGTTACAAAACTGTTTTTTTTTTAAATTTCATGATAAATTTATGTGAGACCTTATACTTTGCGAATATACTTTCTTGCTGATCAAAATCAAAAATAATATAGGCCTACCATTCCTTTTTATACAATTTTTTTATAACCATGAGTTTTAAGTTCAGTCAACTTTCAATCAATCAACCCAGAACACCCTCCCGGGTCCATGGATAACGACCGGTAATGTAGTCTAAGCTATTTTCATCCCCCCCCCGTCCCCACCCCCTTCAGAGGCCTACATAATGCATTTTGTAAAATTAAAATTTTAAATTAAAATTTAAACAAAAATAGATAACGACTGGTAATGTAGACTAACCTATTTTCAGCCACTGCCCCACTCCCCAGAGCCATGGAACGACATGTCATGTTGTTACATGTTATTTTTAATAAACCCAAGTGAACCTACATGAAAAGAGAAACTTGGCCCCCCCGCTTGGCACTTTTGTCATCTTAAGCCACTTGTGAGAATTGATAGGCCTACATGTATAGGAATATTCTAAGGATAATCATGGGGATTAAGCCCTTATATCAGTTATCTCCCTGCGTGTGTATCGACTTTAATTTGTTTTCCCATTGTCATACTTGGATGCACACTAACCACAGAATGTTTTCTTTTAATTGAATTAGTTGTTTGGAGGTTTTGTTTTGAAGGACCATTGACTATGACAGAATATCCAATTTTAACAATTATGAAATCGGCTATTCAAAAATCGCCCAATATTTAATGGATTTCGCGGGTGAGATTTTCAAAGTAGCCAAAATGTCGCTAAATCAAGGAGCACTTTGTTTGTCGCGAGATTTAAAGTCAAAAGTCGCCCAATTGGGCAACTAAAACTGGCAATATAGTTATATGTATAGATTCCACTGAATGAAAGAGTTCAACTTCCTGTAACCATTCGGATGACGGCTATTGTTCCTATTGTATAACATGACATTCCACCTAATCACCTCATCAAGTGGACAATACAAAAATATTGCCATGAACCTTCCCTTGGGCCTATATGCAGACATATTTGATGCTATTATCTTTTAGACTTTTATCACTATCTTATTAATAATATAACATACCATCCACATGACATAACATTAACAGATACATGGTTCCCATAAAAATGTAGGCCTACTAATTTTGTTAGATGAACAACTAAGTAAATAATAATAAATAAATAAACAAATAAAATAAATAATAAATACATAAATTATAATAATTATAAATAAATAAACAGCCTATAAACAATACACAATAAATACATAAATAACAGGAAGAAAGAGAAGAAATACACTTCAGCTAAGTTAAATAGTCCAGGCTAATATCAACAACAACAAAAAAACAAAGTATAATATTATAATATAAATAATAATAATACAAATTAATAATAATATATTGACGATAGGCCTACCCGGTAAAATAACAAAATAATAATACTTTTAATAATAATAATAGGCGTAATACTGAATTAGAATCATCCGTGTAGGGGGCCTACACGCACTGTTCAATAGGTAAATTCATTGCACTATTGCCATTCAACATCGATCGATTTTTATACTTGTGATCAGCTGGTGATAGCTCATACAGAACACGGTGCATACATTGGATAAATTAGACTAATTTTAAATAAAGATTAATTTCCTTATATTATTTCCTTCTGAAGATCCTAAACAATTATTATATTCATATGCAATCTTTTTACTGTCACGCTCAAATAACGCTACAATAGCGTTTTAACATGAGGGGATGAAATGTCCAGGGGATGAAGTGTCCAGGGGATGAAATGTCCAGGGGATGAAAATGCGAGGGGATGAAATGTCCAGTTACCCTTGAGACCATCCAATCAGAACAGATCAGAATCGATCAATACGCCATAGGTCATGACCTCCTGAAACATAAAACAAGCAAGCTGCATGGCGAGATCGGGGACCATCGACGTAACATCGATCAAATAAACCTTGGTCTTGAATTTCTTAAGAAGTCCTGGCCTAAAAAACATGTTGTTTTTCAAGAGAAAACATATCAATCTTTGATATTCTGAAGTATAAAATTGTTGTGCAAAGTGGAACATCATTTATTTAGACTGTTTTTGCTATGGAAAAATACGGAAATTGTTCAATATTGCGAAGTGGGGTAAAGTAAAATCTCATTGAAAATATAATTTTCCCTCAGAATCATGTCCACAATATGATTAAATTGACTTTTTAAAACTATATTCTAACAAAACTACAATGAGTGTGATGAAATACGAACATTTTTCATGACTTTCGGTCCGTCTTTTTTGCACAAAAATTGAGGTCACAAAATATGTGCACTTATGCAAGGAAAAATAGTCCACTAGGAAATTCATTTACCCGATTCATTAGTTCAGATTTATTCAAGATTCAGACATGTTCTTGACCATTTTTTGTCTTTTTTCAACTATTTCTTTATTTAAATTGTAAAGAAATAGTTAAGAAAAGTTATGAAATAGTAAATAACTTCAGAATCTGAACTGAATCTTAAGAAATTACCCTCCGTTGGTTTCCGTCACTTTTACGCAACTTAAATTATACAGACCAAAATAATCTCTAGCACACACGGGTACCACAAAACAACTCGCTCATCGTGGCTTTTTTACCAAAAAATCATATTTTATCGAGAGTATTTGAAATCTACCTGGAGTGCAATCGATTAAATAATAAATAAGCAAAATTTAGAAACAAATTTCAAGACCAAATATCAAACAGACAAACATCCTTAGCACAAAAACCAACGCCCGAATTGGCTCTCTAATTGTTGCGATCAGTTAGGCCCTTTTAGCTTCGCTCAGAGCCAAAAATCAAATTCAATTTCGTTTCCGAATGGCGGGCCATCTAAGTTTGGCGACCTTGACCAAAATTGGGAATTTAAGGTGTCCAAATGACAAAGCGCTCTCTTTGAGAGGCATTTTCTTCTTAATTAAATCAGTTGTGACCCTCTTTTTGAATGTGGTCACTCACTGGCTGTGTCTGAAATGCCTAATGCCAAAAAAGATTGATTTAGGAATTTCGTTGGGATTTCAGAGGGGGTCAAAATCAGCACTTCATACTGTTCAATCAAATTATCTTTGATTTTGAAGGACCCATGATAATGCCACAGTGCACTTATAGGTCCTAATTATGTTCAGAATGGATTAACCATGTGCCAATGTCTATGAGCAATTCAAAAAAGAGAAATTTCTAGACCCCCTACAGAATTTTAGGCCCCCTAAAGTGGTTCAGCCACAAATGGCGCTTAAAATCGGCAAATTTTGACACCTAATAACTTTAGGTGTACACCAGATATGAATTTCTAGTCTTTTGCATCTGAAAGAATGTAGTCTTATGTTACTAGGAACATAAGATTTGTTTTGTATTTTTGTGTTTTGATACTTTCAAAAGGTCGTTGACCTATGAACATTTTTCGTCATAGCGCCTCCTGAAAGGTCTGACACATAACAAACTATACATTTTGGAATCCTCATGACCATACGAGTAATTTGATATATTACTTGACATAATTGGGAGCATTCTGAAAATTTGACCCCATAACCTGTACTTTATGTGCATCGTTGCCAGGAAGTGCATTTTTGACCCCTTAAAAATCCATACAGAGGATTAGAAAGTAGTTTTTTCTTATTACTTGACTCAAGAGCAACTTGAAATATCAGGATAAATAATACAAATGGCTATAAAGTGATCAAAAATATAAAAAAATATCATTCTAAAATTGGCATTTTGTACCGTATCCTGTATGTTAGGCAAAAATGACTATTTTTGAAAGCGTCAACTTAATACTAAAACACAAAAAATACAAAACAAATCTTATGTTCCTAGTAACATTAAACTACATTCTTTCAGATGCAAAAGACTAGAAATTCATATCTGGTGTACACCTAAAGTTATTAGGGGTCAAAATTTTCAGACTTTAAGTGCCATTTGTGGCTGAACCACTTTAGGGGTGGCCTAAAATTCTGTAGGGGTCTAGAAATTTCTCTTTTTTTTTAATTGCTCATAGACATTGGCATATGGTTAATCCATTCTGAACATAATTAGGACCTATAAGTGCACTGTGACATTATCATGGGTCCTTCAAAATCAAGATAATTTGATTGAACAGTACGAAGTGCTGATTTTGACCCCTCTGAAATCCCAACGAAAGTCCGAAATCTATCTTTTTTGGCATTAGGTATTTCAGACACAGCCAGTGAGTGACCACATTCAAAAAGAGGATCACAACTGATTCAATTAAGAAGAAAGTGCCCCTCAAAGAGAGCACTTTGTCATTTGGACCCTTAAATTCACAATTTTGGTCGAGGTCGCCAAACTTTGATTGCCCGCCATTCGCAAACTAAATGGAATTTGAATTTTTTCTTGTGACCTCACCTAGGGATCCATGAAAGGTACCCCTGAGCCAAAGGAGAGCAAAATCCAAGAGGGTGGGTGTACACTCAATCTGTTTCGACATGGACTGACCCGTAAGCCTTTTCAGAGCACTAAATTAAAAAGATGTCCTATAAATGTGTGCCAAAATTGCCCCCCCCTTTTGACCTGCCAAATATTATACTTCCCTCCCCAAATTTTACCCTTCCTCTGTGGCTCATAATTATTGTACAGCCCCTAATGTGATTTATAATGCATTGATACTAGGTTTCATAATCTGAATGATGCTGTTGGCAATAGTGTTGTTTATTGTCGATGTTGTTTCTGCTGCTGATGATGACAATGACATTGATTTACAAATTGAATATGTACTTCTTTTTCTACCAATATCATACTTTTGGCATCTTGTGAATTTGTGACCATAACAAAATTGTGCAAAATGCTAAAAATATCTTCCACCCATGTGTATGTACTTCAAGTTATTTTAAAGGTAGTACATCATGTAGGTCTGATTCCAGGTGTTATCTATTCTATACTCATCATCACACCAGGGGTTTAAGGGATTGCACTCACTTACAATGACCAATATACCAATTAAACAACTACCACCAACTCCGATTTGGTTGAGATAATATCATATTACAGTGAATGCAACGACTGGTGGAGGAATTCATTCTAATTCTATTCAAAGATTTCAATACAATATTGAGTAAGAAAGCTTTAAAAATACAATGTTTATCCGAAATTTACAGGACTCAGTCAGCAAAATAATGTTGATTCAACAACATCAATCTAAAATCAAAAACCAGTCAACTGTTTCAAATTATTTAAGAACCTGGAAAAAATGAAGGTACATTCCGCAAAAAAAATAAATTCAACGGTCAAAGTCATAAGTTAGAAATATGTGATGCGATCTGAGTCGGATGTCGGGAATATTGATTTTGAGATATAATCAATAATAGTATTCAACCTCCTTTGTATTTTATTGTTTTGAGCAACACTAAAATGGCCATATCTCTGGAAGCAATGATGTGGTTTTCAACAAAATAAAGCTCTGAGAATGGCTCATGTAATGAGATTGAAAACTGAATTTTGATTTTGATCGACATCAGACTCATTTTGCCTGATCGCATCACATATGCTCCAAGATACTTGGACTGTATACAGTCAATTTAAAGAAAGAAAAGTGCAACCCTTACCCAATGCAACTCGCAGTCATCATGTAAATAGGTACGGGAAAACAGTGATGCTTTAGAGCAATAGCTTATTAAATCTAATTAAATCTATTCCAGAAAAATACAGCACTAATTTTTTGGGATTTTACATGTATTATCCTGTTTTGCCAAATGAAACATGTAGCTAAATCCTAAACCTTGAGTTAGTCCTAACTGGCAATAAAAGTATAATTTTAATATTTGGCCAATATAAATTTGTAAATAAGGGCCAAAAACATGCATTTTTAGGGTGTTTTTCATATGCTGTGACAATCAAGCCCAAAAGACTTAGTACTAAGACTAATTTCAGTTTATGCATTCTAATTCTGGGAAAAGACATGTTTCATTTTTATAACCAATCATTTAATTATAGTAACAAAAAATAGTGTATTTTGAGCAAAATTTTGTCAAATACCCAAGATTTTGAGTGCTTAGACTTGTTCCAAGTCTTTGATTTTTGTGACTCGATTGTCAGAAAACATGCCAAAAATGCATGTTTTTGGCTCTTTTTTCAAATAATTAGTAAAATATTGAACTTTTTCTTTTATTAGGATTGAGATAAGTTTCATTTGGCAGACCTTGATAATATTTTTTAATCCCCAAAAGTTAGTGCTGTATTTTTCTGGAATGGGGAGTAGTAACCGTGCAATATATTTTCCCTGGATATTATCTACGGTACTTGTTTCTATACTGCTACATAGCCTATATGTTTGAATAGACACATTTTTGAATTACAACGAAAATATGTGTCTGAAATCCAGGGCTTGAAATAAGGATTTCAGATCCAGGAGCAATTTTGGGTGTTTTTGTGTAAATATTACCCGTGGTCTATACAAATACACACAGTTCTGTTTCAGAACCAGGGGCATTTTGCCTTTTAACAGGGGTAAATTTGCCCCTTGCTCCTGCTTATTTCAAGCCCTGCTGAAATCGCATGCTCTCAGGGACAGACTTAGGTTCCAGTTTTCTACTAGTACTGGCCCTCTGGGCCAGGGGCCAGTGAAATGGCAAATCTACTGGCCCTGCAAAAAATTTAGTGGCCCAGCTTTTTGAATATGTTCTACTGCAAAAAGTGCAAAATAAAGAAGCATGTTGCAATGCGCCAGGTAGTTAGAGACTATACCAAACACCAAACTTAACATATGTTACTTGTGTGTGTCCTTCCTTAATCTAGTTCCAAAGGTTCACGCAAAATCCACTGGCGCTGGCCACCAGGCCACTGCTTAAATCCGTCCCTGCATGATGCTCTCCCATATACACACAAAACTAACACCCCCAACCATGGGCAGCAATATACCATTGGAGTTTTCACTATCCAACAGCGGAAAGTTATTTTGAAAGTATTTTCCCAAAGCTGTCACTAGTTGTACATTTTAATTACTGCTTCTATTGACCAGCCAGGGACACAACACAACACAATGAATTAGTAATTTAGCATGTGCACAAGCTGAAGGTACCAGAGCTGCCTTAATTAACAGAAGATCTTCCACCAATACCCATTATATATCCATTATAAGTGCCAAAGAAAAACTTCCCCCTAGTGCCGACTCAAACTGGGCCGAAAGGAAATGCCTCAACAGACTGAGAGCTGGTACTGGCTGATGTAATGTGACTCTCAAAATGTGGGTTTAAAAAAAAAATCAAAACACAAAAGATGTGACCTGCATATGTGGAATTGAACCACAAACCATGAAGAACCTATTGTGATGTCCTCTATTGGAGCAAGAATGCAAAGTTGAGGACCTTGCAGAGGACAATGATATTGCTAAGAGTTGTGTCCAGCTCTCATTCATAAAGGAGATCCCAAGGCTTGATATTGTAAGGGGTGTCATTTCTCAAGGGGAAAAATGCCCAAAACTGTTGTTTTGATATACGGTATATTATTGGGCTTATTGGCCCTAACTCAAGAACTGCAAGCCTGATGGATTTGTGTCATTACATTATTGCTTTCCTTTCCTATAATATAAGATCAATGAATTAATGTAGTGTTTAGTAAACAATTAAAACTGGAAAATATGGCTCCTGCCAATCTCACTAGCCTTTACGGAGGTCATTTGGGAAATAATTTTTGCGTCCAAGTCCAACAGAATTAACAGTATGTTTTGTGTCTGCCAGAGATACATGTACATGTTATGTACAGTCAGATTTTATCTTAAAATTATATCATATGTAATTTATATTTATACATGTAGGGCAAAGAGGGGCATTAAGTACCATGGGGCATTAAGTACCACCCAATAAACAAGTAATTTTTATGCATATTAGGGAATCCTGACCATCATTTTAAATGTGCCTTGCAAGAGTTGTTTAGGTATGATGAAAACTAAAAATGGTGGTCCCTAATGCCCTACTTTACCCTATAACATTCATGAAATCAATGATTCCACTTACATATTCTTTAACATTCCTCGTCTTCACAGCTTTATATGATGAATAAGCTGGGTATAAAGTTCCAAACATCAACCTGAAAAATAAGATAAACATACGGTACACAATCAAATTCATGTTCTTGTAAATTATGCATCTGATTGAAAAATGATTGCAACAATGTATTGGCTTCGGCCAAAAACAAAATTGTTGTGTTGCCCTCCCAAGCCTAAAATTGGGCGGGTAACCCGGCTGGATTACTTTTTTTACCAACCATTTGATACCTACCCAGGGTTAAAATAAGAGCTTTAACTAGAGGGGCCACTTTGGCAAAAAGTGGCTCCTTGTTCACCAAGCTTTGGTGTAAACAAGGGGCCACTTTGGATGAACCAGGGGCCACATACCCATAATGAATTTGGTTATCACTACCAGGGCTCCTACTAGCCTTCAAAAGCTCTGCATCGGATCGGACGCACAAACCTGGTCAGGAAATGTGTGTCCCACAAAATGTTTGTGCGTCCATGCATAATCTATTGCCATCATATTGTGTTTGGCAACAGGCAATACAACTTTACAGCAAGTCCTGATCGGCATTTTTTTAGCGAACGTAAGGGATCAGGGAATAGGCTGGGGGTATCGCCCCCTCAATTACTACGCACGACAATTTGCTAACAAGATACTTTCATACGTCATAGGGTAGAAACGATAGCTGTACAATCGTCCAAAATATACATTTTGATATAGGCCTAAAATTATCTGCACAAAATCTTTGGTCCATACATTGCCAAAGGAAAAAATATAGAAAAAATATTAAATTTGTGTACATCGTGGAACATTCAACTACGCTTGTTACTCCGCGACTAATCATGCTAACTTCATGCGCCGCATAACGCCACTCTCACGCGTCCATATTAGCGAGGCTACCTGCATACAACTGCTGACTACGCACAGCCACGCAAAGAGTATGTTCCACGATGTACACGAATTTGATAATTTTTCTATAAATTTATATAAGGCTAATGAAAGTTGATTCCTTGTTTCCCGTTACCCTACTCTGCTCAAAACCGCTCAATTCTCTGTCCCACACTTTTTTATCTGCTCTTATCTCATCCCGTAAAAAATATTGTGAAACTTTTGATAATAGTTGTACAATCACCTTCATGTGGTTGTAAACTACATCTATAAACTACAAACTGATTTATCACATGTATACATCCATGGGTAGTTATTGGTTTACACCTGTAACAGATGCAATAATGAAATGGTATAAAAATAATGAATAATGAAAAATGAAATGGTCACCTACACAGTCATGAAAAATTGTGCAACAGGAAACAATGAATTGACTTTCTTTGGCTTCTCAAATGCAGCAAACCTTTGACGAGCGCGACTACAGTGATGTTGCAAATTCAGCGCTAACGCGTACGGCGCACAGTTCATTCATAAATTTCCACTCGGCAACAACAGATCGCCTCAGCAGCCAATCAGAGACAAGTGCGTGCAATGCAGTAAATACGCGATGTATCCTTACAACACGCGCTCGTCAAAGGTTTAGTGCATTTAGTAATAGTATAGCAGCAATTTTTGGCAAACCATTTGAAAATTCAACACCCATGGGCTACACATAAACATAGCATAGATAAATGCAGCAAAGACTAATCTGTTGAGAACATAAATTATGGGGTATATCTGGTTCCATACAGCAATACGCAGTATTGCTGTCTGGTAAGCAGGTACGAATTGAGATGTCGTGAATTGAGACGTCGGAGCCGGTCAAACACAGAGGACTAGCCTACATCCCGTATCCTACTATCACTCAAACAAGCAAATCTCTTCACGAATTCACTCACCTTGCGATCCTACATCATCAGTTGAAACAAACATCTAAGTTTCCAAAAACAACTTTGTCATTCCTCAAAACTACAAGTAACTTCATTAATAAAAAATTGAAATCATACTATTACCCGTTATTGATTTATGTCAACCAAAAGAACGCACGAGTCGAGTTCAGTTTACCAAAATGGTAGCTCCTGCCTCTTGGTCACCTCAGATATGACGTCAGTATCAAGCTGCTTATTAAACGGTGGATCGGATTGGTTGAAATCAACGCCACGCTTTTGACCTTACAGGGTCAGAGATATGCATATATTCATGTATGAAAACAGCGATGCGGATATAGTAGCATCACCGGAACTGAGAATTGCGACATTTTCGATGTTTGTACCGGGGAATTTCAGACACGGACACGGAGACTCCGCGGAAATTTCGACAAATTCGTCCAAAGGTAACCAAAGGGTTGGGGATCGCATTTTTAACTATCACTAAATGTTTCGGAATTGAGGTCGGCTAAAAAGTAGACAGTTTCGGGGACTGTAATTGGTGTAGATGTCACATTTTGAACAGTGAGCGATAAGTGACCAATTTGATGCTCAGCACAAGTGACTATCTTTACTCAGGGTAATTATGGGGTACATTCAAAAGTAAAACAAACATCAAACATGCAACGACAACAAAAAATTGACAACATTATTTTACGATTTATTTAAGCTTATAAACTCATGAACTTACACAACAAGTCTGGAGATTATGTAGGACACCATTTTGCCAGCAAATCCCCTCCACAAGAGACTGGGATGTGGCCAAAAGGTGATAATCAAGTTGTCTGCTCAAATCGAAGTTAAATTATGTGCAAAAGTCTTGCACAAACTTTTATCAGTCACTGCTATCCTTATCAGCTGACTAACCGTTGAATCAAAACATTGCTATGATCGGATTCTCCAGTGCACCAGCTGGCGATCCAGCTCGATGACGTCAAATTGATGAGCAGTGTTGCCAAACGTAATCGTCTGAATTTATGTAATGTCTGGGGACAAAGGCCTTGTTGTGTATTGTCTACAGTGCAACAGAGCATAAATGCCCAAAATTTAAAAGCTTTATAATTTATGAACAATGCACACTACATACACATAAAAAATACTACTACAAGGGATTTTCAACATATAAGAATCGAAACAATCAAGTACCAACATTCACAGCTTTGGGTTTTTATAAAATGTTATCAAACCTTAATTACTGTGATTGGCAGCTGCATAAGGCATCTCTTAAATAGCTGATAAATGCCCAGCCATTCAGCAAGTGGCTACTGACCTTGATAGACCTGAATGAGCACTGTCATCGGCTACAAAACCATCACAGTATATAGGACCTGGTCATGACCTGGTCACCCTAGACTATGCCATAGTCGATTTTTGATAAATAAAAATACGTTATTATCATGATGAACGCATTCAGTTGAACTCGAATTTATACTGATATTTATTAGGCCAAATAAAAAAATAAACATGTTTCACGTCCCCTCCCGCTTCCTTTTTTGAGGTTTTCTCAATAATTTTTTATTTTTGAAATTCAGTTATAACTTTTCAAAAATATGTCTAGGAAGTTGGGATGCTTTCTATAGCCTTGTTAAGATACAAGAAACATTTTAGGAAGGTTTTGTGATCATTAGAGCATCGAGATAAAGCTATTTTTATCTCGATGATTAGAGGGGGTGTAACTCTCAGAACAACAAATAAAAAAGGGCCTCCTCCTTTTTCCAGGCATTATTGTATGTACGGATTGTACGCTAAAACAGCTCTAAGTATGGGTATTTACACCAATTTTGCGATAAAAAATAGAAAATAAAAAGCCCCCTCTTCCTCCTTTTTTTCGAAAACCCGGACGTGAAACATGTTTTATTTTTTACTTAGCCTTACATCAAAATACTAGTATAAAATGGTTATGAAAAAGTTTATATAATTATATTTGTGACAGTAAAAGTAAAGTATACGTAGGCTTATATTATTGAATGCAACATATCATAATGGCATAACTGTAATGGCACTCCATTACTGAACAATTCTAATTTTAGAATCTGCCAGTTTATTACGATTTGGGAAGCTAACATACAGAGGGAGTACGGTGACTGAAAAGATGATCAGTTGTGAAAATCTATCAATTGTGCACAAATGATTTAAATCGGAGTTTTAAGCTTAAATGCAATTTATCCAAAGTATGCACATTCATGACAATGGGCAAGTGGACTACGGAGTAGTCTATGGTCACCCCGGCGCAAATAGCCATAGTAGCTGAAGGCGCCATTAAACTCAAAGAAAAGAAAGGACCTGGTCACTCAATACGGTAATGCTACAGGGAGCTTAGTACTTTGACAATGGAATGAAAGACCAAAGACTCATTTATAGATTAGGCGCGGATTTTAAAAGTACAGCTCCTGTGCGTGTATAGCAAAAAATTGGAATAGAAAGTTTGTAATTTTGTAACTAAAATACTAAATGCATTTTGCAAAATGAGCTCTAACCAATTTATAAATCATTAGCTTTAATTAGTATTGCTTGACATGTTTGGAATTATAATTTAAAAAAATTAATACAAATATGCAGATTTTCTCTGACAGAATTGTAGGATTTGGCAAGACTCAATCTTTCTTGTAAGTTTGATTCTTATAACATATTTGCAGATTTTCTCTGACAGAATTGTAGGATTTGGCAAGACTCAATCTTTCTTGTAAGTTTGATTCTTATAACATATTTACTTTTGACGATAAAAAAACAAATTCATTTTTTCATACATTTCCTTTTATTATGCTAATTATATGAAAATGTACGAAAACGTGTTAAATTTTGCAACCTTATTAAAGATCAAAGTTTGATCAAAAAATGTTGTAAGTGACATCTTTTTCAATTGTGTGTCAATCTGTCCAAAATCGCAGTTTGGGGCATTTATGCCCTGTTGCACTGGGTGTCAAATTTCCGTCTTGAAAAGTGGGGGGGAGGGGGAAAATAATTCCACTGTTAAATGTAATGTTTTCCTTTCTGCTTTACTCATTGGAGTCTTCGGAGAAATAGTTTGAAACATGAAATTGAAAGATGTAGGACTGTTACTTATTTTAGCACAAAAGACAAGGACAGAATTTCAACCAAATAATTTGATTTCAGTCTGAATAAAATATCTTTCGTAAATGTTTACGTTTTTTCTAATCAGATAAAATAATCCCAAAATAATTAATTTTGCAGTGGTTACTGGTACTGGGGGGTACACGCAATTGGAGGGCATGCTGTGACCCGCTCCGAAAACCAGGAAAAGTTGCATTTTTGACATTTCATGATTTGAATACAAATGTCGGACAATTAGCTTTAAAATGATACCAAAATTATATAAATAGTTTCAACATACCTTTCAAGATATGAATTTTGTAAATGATATAGGCCTACCTTGATTATATTTTGCAGAATTGCTATTCTGAGTAATGGGACAATTAGTTTCATGTCTTACACAGGATTGAATGGATTATCAAATAAGGATAAGATTGAACCATCTTGGATGTTTTACAGCAACTTAAAAGGGCATTTCGTGATCCACAGCATCATCCCCCCACTTTTCTAAAAAAAAGTTGAGATTTTTATATCACTGGAAACCTCTGGCTACATAATGTTTATGTACAAAAAATTTCTTGCAGATTAATTCGTTTAGCAAAGATATCGTGACATTTGAATTTCGTTCTGGTATACCAGAACGAAATTACAACACATTGTCTATGGAGCAGTGTAATACACATAATCATACATAACTCGCAAACGCAAAATCGGAATCAACTGAAATTTTGGAAATAAGCTTTTTTCATGGATATCTACTGAAAAATGTCATAAAAAGAGGATGATAGTATCACGAAATACTCCCTTTAAGTTTATATTATAGCTGAGTACATATAGTGTAATTCTTTTTGAAACCCTAAGCTAGATTAAGTTTGCTTCAGTGCAAAGTCACGAGATTAACACATAAACCCGGGACATCGGCCTAAAAAACAAAAAAAAACCCGATTAAGTTCAAATGGAAAATTGGTGATTGGGGAAAGTCTTTTCAAGGAGCTTACTGACAATAAGCTGGCAACGTTTGTTTTGTAGTGCTTTTACTTGCAAGAAATGTTGGGATAATATGAACATTCAATTTTGCAAACTAAAAACAACATGACAGATTTATCACTTGCTTCAAAACATCTCTATATAAAAAATGGTTTATTAAATTCGAATACCTTGAAAAACACTATCAAACTGTGTTTTTCTATTCTATATTTCAAATTTGGGGAACGCTCTTCATCTAACAGGAAATATTATAGAAACGCTTAATTAATTTATTATTGTAAATATACCGTATAGATACTGCACAAACCTTTATAACAGTAAATTGAAAGTTATTCAGAATTTCAAAATCTTGCTATAAAACGATAGTCATATATTGTTTTCTGTAGAATAACATTTATAACATACAAATAACATAATTTATATTATAAATTGGTGAATTTTCTACTTAAAGTTATAAAACTCAATGAGCTCAAAATAAGAAACAGCACCAACTGCACGATAATATTATCAACTTTCACCTGAGAACAATGGTGTTGTTTTGATTGTAAATGCGCAACGAACAACCTTGTAAATCACAGCAATTTACCTTGAAAACTGCTTCTACTCTGGGCCCTAGAAGGGTACAACAAACAAAGAGCCTTTCTGAATAGAATCTGGATGCTAGAAAAGGTGTCTGACGAAGATGGAAGAGGCGGGTACCACGGATAATGCGAGGTCACAACAGACCCAGATTTCGCCATTGCTTCGTACCATTGGTAAGAACATGTTTAGACTTGCCATGTGGTGTTTCTTGATGTTCTGTTTTAAGGTCTGCAATGGGTCCAACTTGCATGAACTGGACCTGAATCTGAAATTGAACAATTAGAGAACATTTATAAACATACTGGATATTTGTAAAGTCAAAATTATATTCAGATTATACACTTTCATTATTGGTTTGTATGGCAATGTGTTTCGCCTACAGCCATGACAGCAAAACATTTATGTATTGTTTATAAGTAATGTAGGCTATTAGGCTTATGTCAAGGACAATATAAACCTGCTATGAGTTGTTGCCAAACATATCCCGGGACCTAAATGGTAGTAGGTAGTACTATTTAGCAAATTGGTGAAAGTAGAGTGCACAAAATTTGACACAGAACCAGTCTTATTTAGAAATCATGTTTTGAACAACAGATTAGTTTATGACTTATAAATAAGTAAACTGCCCCTCCCACTAATCTTTACCAAGCATGTAGAGCATTCTCTCCTGGTGCTAAATTATTTTTGTATTTCTACAAGCATATAGATGTGCTACTGAAACAGACAAATGTCAAATATGACAGCAATTTTATAACATCAAAAATCAAAATGAAGATCTTGAAAAAAAATTGTTGTATTTTTATTACTGTCATTTTGTTTCTTATAGTGTGAGTGAGGCTATTAAACTTGGCATGGCCATGGTGCAGTGCAGTAGTAGACACCAGTGTTCGATATATAAGCACTAATACGCTAGTCCTAAAATCGTCATGCACTTGTCTGATGGACAACCAGATATTTTACCTCCAAAATCATGACTAATATTACAATTTTAAAAAGTGGACATACATTTTGAACTTGTCATGTTTATATGTCTTTCATTTGAAAAGATCTACCGATCACTACATGTACTTACAACTAAATGCTGACTGATACATGTCCACTTGTTAAGTATTTTTTTTAAATTTCCATTTCACTGATAATCAATTGTGCCTATGATTGAGATCTGTAGGATCAGAATGGTGAATTTGGAAGCTAGCACAGGTTTTCCAGAGCAGAAAACATCAAACAATTTTGATTATTTGCATCCAAAAATATCACAAATATTTGGGACTAACTGAAATATTTTGAGGACAAGCAGAGTCTATGCATAGGTTTTGCACAGACTTCTTTTGCTTCCACATTTGTTTATTATTATAAGTGAGACTGTGGAATCCTGCATTTGAAAATAAAAATGTTTATTTGTATGTTTATCACTAGTGTCTGATGGTATGGCAAGATCAGAATATGAAAACCAGTATTGGCCCCAGCTGGAGGGTGCCATCAAACAGTTACTGCAACAGAGACCAGGAGTGTTTCTGAGGATCTCTTATGAGCAAATGTACAGGTAAGGCTGATTGGAACAAAATATGTGGTTGAGATTTCTTCTTTTGGATATTGTTTCCTGTTTGTGATGAAGTCTCTTGAAAATTGAACGAAAATAAATATTATACTAAAGAGAAGTTGCACATTTGCCATTGAATTGGACCAAAATAAGACATTTTAATTCCAATTGAAAAAAAAACACTATTGTGGTAATACAACTGTTGAGAAGTTAAATTGTTTGAAAGAGAAACAAGTGACCTAAAGTTGCTTTTATTTTAATACATTTATTTCTTCATGTAGAATGTTATAATGATCTTCATTTCTTACAAGAGCCTTGTTCACTTGCATAGTTTTTCAGTATTTAATAAAAATAATACAAAGAGAAAGTCCTCACTCCAATGAGCCTAAACCTGATCAATAGTGATCATATGATAACAATTTGATTGATATGGTCATGTGCAGAATCTTGTTGCCCCAATTTGATTCAACATAATAGCTACCAATAAACTATAACTTAATAAAGAAATACCAGTATTTGACATTTAATACATTTTCAAAAGTTGCAAATCAAAACAATCAGATGAAACTGCTAGGCATGGTTAAGCTTGCTTGCTTGCCTGTTATGAGCTCCTGTCGACTCTATCAAGTGCCCGTACAGAGCTTGGTTTATTCAATAGTTCATTTGAGATGCTTGATCAGCACAATATTTCTTGGAAGCAGAAGGGATACAGTCAGTCTACTTTGAAGTACAAAGTACCGACGCGGACGCACACATATTTGTGCCGTCTTTGAAGGCACGCATACATCAACAGAGATGCAGCACTAGCACTGCGCACTGTTTACGCGCTGTATACGCGAGCGTTAATTGTCACTTTGTACTTCAGAGTGGACAAACTGTAGATCGACTTGGCTCAATCGATATTACCTAGCGATTGTTTCAGATCTGATCATGACATGGTCATGCTATGCAATTTATCTCTGAATACGCCTGTTAACTTTTGAAAATGCACCAAATTCATTTATTGGTATAAATCTTTGTCAATTTAGAGCTTTTGTTTGCAAATGTGGTATCAAATTTGAGCTAACAAGTTTATGCACACGACCATATCAATTACATTGTTGTAACATGACTAGGTTTAGACTTATGATGAGTCATTACATTAGAGTGAGGACTTTCTTGCTGGAGTGATTAATATGTCTAAGTAAAAATCAAATTACTTTTAAGTTATGGTATACCAGTAATCTATATACATGTACAGTGTACATATGAACTTTTTTATTTTATGCATGCAACATCTAATTATTCTTGAATTGTTCTTTTCTTTATAGTTGTGTTTATAAATGCGTGTGTCAGCAGTACTCGGAAAGAATGTATAATGACTTGAAGGAGGTAGTGACGATATTTCTTCAGCAAACATCTGTGGAATTACAGGTAGATACATGGGCTGTAATTAAATTGAATAAAGCAAAAAGAGCAATAGACTGGAGATGAGCCATAAAACTTTTTTTTTAACATTACCACTCAACCATCAAATATTACATGTTACAAAAATAATTAAGCTCAATGTTTATCAGTGTTGTAGCTTGTCGAGTTTAAGTGCCAGGCAACAATTTACAGAACCTTGATATTTTTTAGCAAGATTTTACCAAAAATGCACATGTTCTTTGCTTTGAGTTTGAGTGGTTGACTCTAGCATTAAAATTAACCTAAAAGTGATGAGTTGTAAAAGTGAGTGTTAGGCTTCACTGCCCATCGCCACTAACCGTAGCTACAACCTTGATGTTATGATACATGACAAGTTCTATAAAAGTGAGTGTTAGGCTTCACCGCCCATTGCCACCAACCGTAGCTACAACCTTGATGTTATGATACATGACAAGTTCTATGAGTTTTCAGTGGTGGGCTCAAGCAATCAATTAACCTAAAGTGTTGGGCTTCAAATGTTATGATATATGACAAGTTCTTTGAGTTTTCAGTGGTGGGCTACAGCATTCATTGACCTTAAGTGGTTGGCTGTAAAAGTGAGTGGTAGGCTCCACCGCCCACTGCCACCCACTGTAGCTACAACGTTGATGTTATGATACATGACAAGTTCTTTGAGTTTTCAGTGGTGGGCTACAGCATTCATTGACCTTAAGTGGTGGGCTGTAAAAGTGAGTGGTAGGCTCCACGACTCTACTGCCCACCGCCACCCACTGTAGCTACAACCTGATGTTTATGATACATGACTTATTAAATGATTTCATGGGGTATCTTTGTTTTGTCACAGAATGCATCATCAGACCAGCTGCTGTGCAGATTTCACGAGGGAATCAAACAGTACTCACAAGCACTGGGTGGTATTGTGCCAATATTCAATTATCTGGTAAGATTATTACTGTCCTACTCTGGGATATTTGGGAGATAATATTCCATATGTGTTGGGGTGGGGTTATACCTCATGAGTGGCTAAAGTTTGTTTGGCCTATATAAGGCAAAAAAATGAGACTCATAACGCAGTGTATTGATAAAGAATGGCGTGCAGTGCATGCAGTTGGGCGCAGTGCTTACACTAGTTAATTAAAAAACACCGTTTTGGAACAGTTGCATAGTTTTTGTGACTCCTGCAAATTGACAATATTATTAAAAATGATTTGTCACTTTTACCTATTAGGTAACAGTGAAAAGGCACATATGAGCTTTTCCCCTGCCAGCGAGGATATATTACATTTTTTTATCAGATCTTGGTTATATTTCCCAAAGAGACTTTACAAAACTTAGTTAAGATCCATCAAATATTTTGATCAATTTCATCGATATACATGGTACAATTATGTAATTGAGATTTATAAAGTAAAGAGCATTCATTCAGTGATGTGAACCTCGGGATTCCAATAGTATTATCTAATAACGCCTAGAAATTGTGATTCTGTATAAGATAGTTAAATGTCGAGTCATATTTATCAATATTCTTTTCAGAATCGGTTTTATGTTACACAGAAGCTGGGGACAGACTTACGGAGAGAGTTAACCAAGTTGTTTGTAGAGTACATCTTGGAGCCGCATCTTGTCACTGTCTTGTGTGAGTATATACAGAAAAACAAACAAAGTTTTCAAAAGTGTGATGAACTGGAAGTTATTCAACTTTAGAACAGTCTAATAAGGACTTAAGATCAGTCTAATAAGGGCTTTAGGCAGGCTGCGACAAATCGCCTGTCCGATAGCCCGGGGCAATCACATTTTTTGTCGGGCAATTAAAACTCTGAAGAGCTGTGCCCGATCGGGCAAGTCTAAATTTAAACCAATTAAAGCTTGATGATTTAAAATGGAGTATTTCTGTCCAACTTGGCATGTTCACAGAAGTAAAAAAAATGTCAAAACAAAGTAGAAAACTTCTTGAAATGGAACTCAAATTTCGCTAGGCACTCGTATCCCACACTAGACTTGCAGACATATACATGTATATATGCTAATGAACATCATGCCATTACGTGACGTTTTGGAAGTTTGGCCAATTATAGAACCTGTTTCGTGCAGGTTTCGTGCAAATATCATGACGTCAATGACGTCAGCTGGCCATGTATTTGCATATGATTGAGATTGAGATGTACTAGTGGTTGGCGAAATACGTAAATCGCCGTGACTTTACTGACAAAATTTCACATAAAATTCACATTATTTTCCACATGTAAGAAACAAACAGTGAAATAATTGAATGAAATGTTCATTTTTTATGCATTTCATGAATACTCATTTATTTATCAACTTAACTGAGAAAAGTATTGGATTTCCGTAAGAATGAAACTGCCAAATTTGGCAGACTTACGCACTGCACTGCATGATGAGTACGGTACGTGACTTTGTCGACAATTGTTGCCGGGAATATGGGTTAATTTCGGGCAATTTCGGGCAACCAATTTTTGGATATTGCCTGCCCGATCGGGCAAAAAAATAAAATTTGTCGCGCCTGGCTTTAGGTCACCACAATTTATACACTAATCCGATAGAAACCTACTTGAGGCAGCGGAAAAACCTGACGTCACATGCCTTTTCGCTGGTTCAGGTATAAGATTTATTCCGTGTAAGAAAATAAACAGGGGTCAATATTACCAAATATGGATTGGTAACGTCAGGTTTTCCTGCTGCCTTTAGACACGTTCAATCCGATAAGCCAAGTGATGGTCAGAATTCATTGCGCCATTACTGGGGGCCATCCGCACCAAACTGGTGTTGTAACTGCCCAAATGGGTTTTCTTTGTATTGTATTGTAAACTTTCAGCATACTTTTGTCACACAGGTAATGGAACACAGTTTAAAATTCCTGCAAAGCCTGCATCATTTCACATTTCAGGTGTGATGGCCCACTTTAATGGCTGCCATTGAGGTGTAGGAATGTGTGGAATCGGATTTGTCTATAGTGCGCTATGCACAGGCACTAATAAGGGCTTTATATCAGTCTAAAAAGGGATTTGGATCCGTCTTCAACCTCAAATATGAATCTCACGAAACAATTGGATACATAATGTTTCAGTTTTTGAAATCACTACTTACAGAGTAAGACTGGATTTAATGTTAAATCTGTTTGTCATTTCACTTATCTTATAGATGCACAGTTACATATATGTTAACATGATACTATTAATATTCATCCATCTCACAGCTCTGTTACAGGAGGCCCAAGGCAAACCATTCTCAGTTCATCCTACAGTAGCAGCTGAAATTATACATAATTTACATGAATATAATCAAGGTGAGTTTCAAAGTCTTAATGTGACTCAGTGGTTTTAGCAGGAAGGTGAGTATGCATAAGGGCAATGTCAGGTCACTGTCACAAACAATGGAAAGACACTATACCACCATTGTACTCATTGTTAATTGCTGTATTCTAATGTATAGTACATTTCAATTTAGACTTATTTGAATGTTCACCACTATACAAAACAAGGCAACAGAGGCACACAAACATGATTATAATGATAGTTATTATACCGCACAACAACTGTATTGGACATGAGTGAAATGTTTTGGAACCATTTCTTCAAGAGCCTGTTGATCCCAATCTCTTGCTCTCATACGATAACCCTCTAAAAGGTCAAATGAAATGATATACTACCAAATAATTAATTACGTAATTCGACTTGCCCTTCCCCCCAAGTAGTAAAAGTAAGTTCCTGGTTGTATGCTTTGACTCTGGTGCAAGGGATCCTGGTCCAAGATGTTAAAGAGTCAGAAGAAACTCAAAGCCACAGGTGAACTAACTTTGAGAACTGGGGAAAAAAGAGATGAAAATACAATTCCCTGTTTTAAGAAACAAAATAGTTGGCATGGCAGTTGTGTTACATCAGTTAGACACATACTAAGGGCTCATATTGAAATTCCCTTACACAGGAAGGTGTGCGCCATCCTGCAGCTTTCCTGTGCTAGCCGCCTTTTGTTAAAATCCTGGGCAGGGTGTATCACTGATGCATATAATCCATCCGTTTTATGACCGAGCTTTCCTGAGGTGCGCGCTTAGCAAGGGGAATCCTGCCTTCTCTCTGTGTGAAAACGTGGTAGGGTATTTCAATATGAGCCCTAAGTAATTGTTACATCAATTATACTCTCTTGCTCTGGCTCAACTAGCTCATTCTTTTGTGAATTCGTTCCCATCCACACACGCTTTCCAAGAGAAAGATTTCAAAGGCATGAAAGAACTGAGTATCAATACTAACAAAATGATTTAATGCCAACTATTTTTTCTGTAAGTAACACAGTAGTCAGCATGGCTGTTTTGCAGAGTTAATCATCAGAACATTATAACTGGCATCACGTAGCAAAAGTGCCTTCACATTGAAAGCAAAATGCTATGCAAAAATTACACTGTTACTACATGTATAAAAATTCTCATTGGCATCAAATTTTAACTTATTCTTTATACAAAATGCTGAAATAACATTAGTAATAACTGTCAGGAAAGGGTTTCTGACCATTTTAAATCAAAATCAAGAGGTAAAGTGAAAGAACCCCCTACTGGATATTTTGGCAGCAGTTCTATGGGGGGAATTAATGTATGAATATGGCATTATAAACATCATGTAAAAAGTATCACTAACAGTTTGAGAGTGCTCGATACTCAGAAGGGTAGAGCTGTAATACAAATTTGCAAATGTAATTTGCAGTGCATGAAACACCGTGTTGTGACACTGGGCGTATAAACCATATTATTTTGAATATGGCATTATGTTGATTTGCTCTGTTGATCTACTAACACAACAAATTTGGCTATAAGTTAGGACATGTGTAAATATAACAAATATAGCAAAAAATCAGATTTGAAAACTAAATCTAAATCATGTTGTGATCATCTCTGACTTTATTCATCTCTGTTTTTTATTTAATCTAGACTATGCGCAGTTAAATCCGCCGCTGTTTGCCAAGTACATTCCCAACGTCCTTCCACCCACAAGGTTAGAAGACTTACCATTGTACATAGCTGAAACACAGAGGTTACAAGAGGAATTACTGGCACATCAGGGGTACAACAGGTGAGTTGATTGACAGGCTTATGTATAATGACTTTGAAATGAAATCAATTCAAGTTGATTTGTTATATGTGTACATCCATATCAAAACGATGCACTTGTCGGCTGTTACATGTGTCTCTTTTTAAATAAAAGCCAGGTAATAAATACCAGACTCACCTCAAGTGGAAATCACTTCAAATCATCCCCAAGTCACATGGTTTAGGAATACAGAGAACATTCCTTAAACATGTGACTTTGGAGATGATTTGAAGTGACCTCCATATGAGATGAGTCTGGTATTAATTCCTAGCTATTATGTGAAATGAGACACATGTAGCAGCCGACAAGTTCATCGTTTTGATATGGACATACATATTTCATCTGGTAGCACCAGAATTCATTAGGCATGAGAATTACTGGATGCAATGAACTGGAGTGAGTCTCAAAATCTGTAATTCACTACCTGATTTAATTTTTTTTTAAATTTTGAACTAAAGCTGTATAGACTATATACACTGAAGGTTCAACATACTAAGTATATAAGGCCAATTAATAGTTGTCTCACAACCACTGCGCACATTAATAGATTTAAGCTGGGCCTTTGTTTGTGAAAAATTGCAAAAGTTGAATTTTATTTCATTTTAGTATACATTGCTAACAAAAGTTTGGCCAAAAATTGACTGTAAGTTTAATATTCAGTTTCAAATGTGTTTCTGACTGAATTGGCAACTTTGAAAATGTAGACAACAGTATATAGTGACACGCGGTACAAAATATGTGACATGATCTGGTCCGTGGAGGCTGAATGCAGCAAATTTGAAATTTAAATAAAGGCAAAAATATGGAGTAAAAAACAATAAAATACATATGAAAATAGACATCACAAAATTTCATTACTTTAGAACCAAGTATGCTATACGTTTGGTGTTTTCAGTATAAAGATAGCCTGATGTTTGTATAAGGTAAATATAATTATGGTAACTCAATTTCCAAAAATGCCTCCCCTGGCTGCCATGGACCAGATCGTGTTGCTATACAAAACTGGCATTGTTGAAATATGGAAAAAATGCATACCAAAATTAGATTTTCAAGGACATGAGACAAACAATTAATTATGTATTGTTTTAGGACATTGTTTTGTACATGGGATAGGAGAGGTCCGTTCTATTTGTAAAACATGGATTATTTGTGACCATCAATTAATCAGTAATACTGCCCTCAGTGTTCAAAGTATAAAGCTGTTAAGCTTGAAACAAACTTTGCACCAATGGATCAATAAGGCTGCCCTCCATTTCAAAATTACTTCTGGATTATTCTTTCCTAACAAAATATTTTATTTATGATATATTCTACAATATCCCTATATCTATTGGCAAGGGTTAGTTGCATAGGTAAAGTGATGACTGATGATAGTAGTAGGATTTGTAGACTTGTTATTAGGGGTTCTAGCCATGAAAATGGTTTCAGCATTCTTATTATAGAATATTTGATATTTTTATGAAAGGTTCAATCCGTTTTGATGGTGGTAAGGTCATTGGTATTGTGAATAAGACCCAGGTCAGATGTACATAATTGTGTCATCGGACCATCGTTCTCTTAACCATGATCCGACTATAGTTATCTAAACAAAGAATGGCCACACGGCAGTGTACTATAGTCGGATGATGGTTACTTGCAGTCATGCGCACATGTATGTTAATTATGCTATCGGCACCAATCACAGGCCGATGCGTTGCTGAAATGCATGATCGGATGACACATTATGGTCACAGGGGTGATTGTTTGTACCAACTATAGTCCGACCGTAGTAATTTGCGCCCTAACAATGCTAATTAACATCGTTGGGGAAAGATGGTACGACTATCGTCCGTGTGGTCACACGCTACCCTACCATGGTCCGACCATCTTTACTTGGTAAAAACATGCACGTCTGACCAGGGTCTAATACTGCAGTGTATGTAATGGGTATTTTATATTAACCTTGATATGATTGATTGGTATGTGTAAGACTGTAAGTAAGCAAACCATATTCAGCCATTGGGGGCTTTTGTATCTGTCAGTCTCTAGTTGGCTGCTTTATCACAGCACCAAGTTCAGCACACTGTTGATACCATTTCAATATGTCATCTCTGGCCACTAATATGGGCAAATATTGCAAAATTTAACCAATCCTATTTCAAGTAAGACAAACAATGTGTGGCCTTTGTAACTTCAACTTGCCAGTGTGATTTTATTATCTTAACCCTAACACGCCTAAATACCACAAAATACCACAATGATAACCATGGCGCATGCTTGAATCCCACATGATGCAATGATGCAATCAGCCCAAGTGCTATATACTCGGGGAATTGCTTGCCGGGCCAGCGCAACCCGTGTGGCTACCGGTCGGTGATCGTGTGCTTGGCACGCGAGGGATCTAAGGTTCAAATCCCGGGGGTACCAAGTGACTTCTTTGTTCATCTTCTCTCCTTTTTTGTTCCTTCTGTAACTTCCGATAGCAAAAAGCAGTGTCCACTGTTAGGGTTAATCTCCTTTGTAAAATTAAGGTCACCAAGATGGGTCTAAGCACTGGGTGGTTCAGTGATAATTGGGATAAGTGACTTACTTATTATTTTGCATTGATTGTCAACACATATTTAATTTGGTACTACAGGAGAGTACTGAAGAAGCACCAAATGATACTATTTAATTTTTAAACCAGTGTACTGTAGCTAAGAAACAAATGACCTTCAGATGCTGTAAAGCAAACATTTAAAACTTGACAGTCCTGTTTTCTTTAGAAGATTATTCAACCAGATAAAAGAGGTCAGTGTAAACAAGGTTGAAATGTAACATTGTGTCAATGGAATTCACTCTGGGTGAAATAGTTCCAACATTTGCTTTCAATATGGTATCCAGTAGCAGCAACTAGGAACAAATATTTCATTCCTCTTGAATTGCAAAGAATTAAGAACAAGGCCCTAACTCTAAAAAAAATCATGGTAACTTGTTATTCAGGTCATTTGTAAAGAGATTAATAAAATAGTGGTGTAGTAAAATGAAGTGGTGGACTATATTAATATATTTATAATGCCTTGCAAATGTAAGAGAATTTAACCTTGTGTATTGTCTAATAATGACTAAAAATGTTTCACTATGTAAGTAGTTCTAGTTCATTTAGCAAACATACCTCAATGAAAGAAAATATAAGCCTATTTATTAACTCTAATACTCAAAATGGTTTTTGGCTATCGGCAAAAGAAGAAGGAATTAAAAAGGAGAGAAGATAAACAAAGTTATTTGGCACCCCCAGGATTTGAACCTTAGACACCTCAAATGCCAAGCATGGGATCACCAATTTGACATGTTCAGTGGTGTATCAGGGTCAGTTAGTGCTATAACTGTGTTTTTACACTGGGGAGGGGGAGGTTAGAGGGTTGAAACTTTCTTTTTTTGGGGGGTTTAGGAGGAGTTGAAATTTTCTTTTTTTGGGGGGTTGGATTGAGCTAGCAAACTAACTCAACTGATTAGGTCTGTAGGTCAGTTTGGTAGAATGCAAAGATCAGCTCAAGGATTCAAATCAGGTTAAGTGTGGAATAACATTTAGATACAAGATTATGAACTTGTAAAAACAAAGACTGATGACCTGTCTGTGGATCTTGCAAAACTAGTCTAAGTGTGGTCAAAAAGTGTATGTTTACACTGACCTAATTAGTTATTAACTAGGATGCCAAGGTTGTTTTATGAGCTGATTCTCCTGTATTGTGTTAGTAGTTACTACCCAGTGTTTACTAAGGTAATACTGAATGCAGTATGACCAGACAGTTTTGAAAGTTTTTTTTTATAAAACTAACTGACATGCATCTTGCAACATATGGGTGTGTTTTAACTTCAATTTAATTTAGGCCAAAATGTTGCTTCAGTCAGAGCCATAAGACCTTTTGAATGTTTACATAAGAGTGCATTGTTACTTTTTCAGAATTTTGAAAAAAAAGTGACACATATTGACATGTACAGCGTCAGCTTTGTTAGTTTGTTCATATCCCATGTTTGCTCAACAATGTCATAACTGATAGCAGCGAGGTGAATGGAGGGCGCTTGATGTTATTAAGCATATATCAGATTAGCTTAACACTTGATGTTCATGTGATAACTAGCCTAACCACCTGCTCCTGTTAGGTTATAATTTGCTGAGAAACAACAATTTTTCATGCTGATTCCAAATATGGTCATGAAAATATACTCTGAAATTTTTGAATTAAAAAAAAAAATTGAAACTAGTCATTCTGCAGTTGACACCCACATGTAGGACCATGACATTTCTTTGTAGAATGCACTATCCCAAACAGTACATATTTGTTAATGCACAGGCCAAGTGAGTCAGTTTATGACCTGATAAAAATCAGCAAATCAACATTTGAATCTATACTCCTACATGCTACATGTGCAAACAATGAAATCATTGTTTTGAAAACCATAGAATTAAGATAAGAGAAACAGAATGTACAGGTACGCCCGCACGTAGGTCTAACTCCCATGTTGGATTATCATGACTGTGTTGAAATCAAGTAGTGTACTGTGACATTTTTTCTTTTCCTTTTCTTTCCTTTCTTTCTTTCTTCTTTTCTTTTCTTTTCTTTTCTTTTCTTTTCTTTTCTTTTGAAGCTTGTCTTTCTTCCTTCCTTCCTTCCTTCCTTCCTTCCTTCCTTTCTTTCTTTCTTTCTTTCTTTCTTTCTTTCTTTCTTTCTTTCTTTCTTTCTTTCTTTCTTTCTTTCTTTCTTTCTTTCTTTCTTTCTTTCTTTCTTTCTTTCTTTCTTTCTTTCTTTCTTTCTTTCTTTCTTTCTTTCTTTCTTTCTTTCTTTCTTTCTTTCTTTCTTTCTTTCTTTCTTTCTTTCTTTCTTTCTTCCTTCCTTCCTTCCTTCCTCCTTCCTTCCTTCCTTCCTTCCTTCCTTCCTTCCTTCCTTCCTTTCTTTCTTTGTACGTAGGTACGTAAAGGTATTGAAAACATACAGATACATTCAATAAATAACAATAAAGAAACAACATTTTGCCAAGCGTCAATTTTCATACAGGAAAAATATAACTCTGTTTACAATAAAGGAAAGCCTGCCCTAAAACAGAGAGCATATTAAATACATACATTTTAAATAAATGCAAAGCCAATAAATACTTTGTAACTGGAATTTGTGGGTGTTTAATTTTAGCACTTTAAACAGGCAACCGCAGATTTAAAACCCTGCAAAAACATATTTAACCGATAGGCTTCAATATGTAGCTATTTGAAACTGCGAATAAATGAAACCACATACTGTTGAGAAAAGTTAAAATCGCCAATAAATTTGCCCAGTGAAAATAACCTGTTGTACCATATATGGAGTGACTCGCTTATCTGCAATGTTACTTAAAAGTAATGTCTAAAAAATTAGTTCATCTGTAATTTACTTCCTGTTCTTTTACAGAGATACAGTGTTTAAAAAATTGTTCATTTATAATCTACTTCCTCTCTTCCTTTAACAGAGATACAACATAAACAAATTTGTACGTTTATAATCTACTACGTTTTCTTTTTCTACAGAGATTACCAGAGAATGAAGAGAACAAACGATGATGTACTGATCAGATGACACATCGTCATAGCAACCTAAATCGATGCAACCTGTGTTATTGTCATCCCTGATGAGTGACAACCGATGCACGCATGGTAGTTTCTAGGACTCACTCTTCTCTCCCAAAGACGAGTCGGCAGAGTTACATATGAGCAAGATGTATACAGTTATGATCTTGCCTAAAGGTTTGTTAGAGCCTACTTGCTGAGCTCCCTAACTGTTTGAAATCATTATGTCAGAAATTGTAAGACAAATTGAAGTTTATAGGTCATATGCAAAGAAAGGTTATTAATTGTGAATGGCATGACATTTGTTTGTATTCTGGAACACTAGGTAAGACTATAATAGATCACCTACACTATTTTGCAAAGACCTTTCGCATTGGTCGACCGATCGCGTAAAAATAACTAGGTCACACTTGCATAACACGATCTATGCAGATTGATCAGCGAATGAGGTGCTGATTTGGTGATGATGTGATTCCATTAGAACATGTCTTCATGTTTACACCATAAATTGCACCAAATCGAGGCAGTGCGAAAGGTCTTAGCAAATAAGTGTAGTGTCACAAAATGTTAGATTTTCCAAGACTCATTGTCATGTCAAATTCAATATGAGTTGCCTTTCTCAGTTCACAACTAGTTTGCACATGGTTTATTGGAATCACATCCTGATGTACTTTTACTCTTCAAGACGACCATGATAATGCAAGTCATTTTATCTTGTCATTCATTGTCACCTGAAAGCAAGGGATCCCAACCTGTATTAAAATGCAACCCTATATTCAAAATGATGTGAGATGCGCATCATTCTTGGGTAATCTCTCATAAACCTGTTTTGAGCTCATTTCAGGTTGTCACCCACTGGTTGGGGACCCTGCCTTAAGGTGATGTCTGTTAAGGTAATGGTAATGCTGCAGATGGATATGTTGTAACTGGGGGTAGAATGTGAGGATCATCAGGTTGGTTGAGGTTGCCTGTGTTACACTTTGTTGCCATCCAGTGTGTGTAAGTAGGGAAGTAATCATTTGCCACACTGAAAAAATACCCCCTCCCACACTGAAAAAATACCCCCTCCCTCCAGATAGATTATTTTCCCACTTTGTTAAATGCTCAAGTTATTTCACAGCATGATGAAAAAATGAGACAAATGAGACAAATTAATAATAATATTATGCAGGCCTTATTGCTTTATGCAAAAAGTTTCTTTTTCCTATGGGTTTGGTCAAGTTTGTGTATAGTCCAGAAAAGTGTACAGGTCACATGTTTATCTATCAGCCAACAGCAGACTCCAGCATTGCATGTGGTCGTCTGCTTTACATACTGTCATATTTCAAAAGGCTGCCTTGTGTTTTTTTTAAATATTGTAATATGTATATATTGTGATGAGATGCACTGTAAAATTAACTTTATAAATTAATTTTGAGGAGTTATCACAATATAACAATTTCATGTCCATTCATAAAAGAAAGATGCTAAAATATAAAACAACAATATGATATACAACAATGATAACAAAAATCACACAAGGCAGCCTTTTGAGATACGGTGCTGTAGACAACAATGTGGCAGGCTTACTAATGTGTAGCGTGTTTGCTATTGCAGTGATATGAACCTGTTTACATGAACTGCATGCTGACATGTACTCCCAAAGTCATTCTTTTGTCTGCTTTGTCAACAAGGACCCTGGTGATCCTCAGTTTTACCCCAAAATATGGAACAATAGCATGACACATGGAACAATGTTCTTTGTGTATGAATATTGTTGATACAACTTACAGGTTGAATGCAAAAAAAGTTGTAAGTGTATAGTAATAATAATGCATTTATGACCTACTTGCATTCAATTCTAAAATTGGCTTGTGTTTACTTCATCCTAGTTTAGACGTCTACGCATTGTTTCCATGGCATTGTTATCAACAGATTTTCCAAACAAAACTGTCTTTAATGCTGGTGGTTCGATTTATATATACACACAATGCAAAGTTCAGAATTGGTAACACAGATGTCCCACAAAATGCTTTAAAAAAAATGAAAAATCGACAAGTTATATGCAAGCCATGCAGTATTGGTATTCATGTAGAGTTCTCATCAGGGATGAGGGTGGCAAAGTTTTTTGTATTGATTCATCTAAGCAATGTGCCAATATGAGTGAGAGAGTGAGTGAGTGAATGAGTGAGTGATTTAGTGACAAATGTTATGTACATAGCAAATGGCAACTGATGCTGGAGTCGTTTCTTCCAAGTTATGATCATGATTTTATTTCCGCTGTGATTTATTGAGCATTTGTGATTGAGCCATTCGTCTGTAAGATGCACCGACAACCAGAGTGGGGCGGATGCCAAACCATGGGCTCCTTTCTACTCTTTAAGGGCAGGAAGGCATTCTATGTACTTGTGGTAAAACAATTGGGGAAATGTTATAGCAATTTAGTTTTTTTATCAAAATGTCTTAACAAAATTGACAATTTTTGAGGGGTGATTGGGAAGCAGTGCTTATCATCGGATTTTCATACAAAATTAAGCACAGAAACCTTAAATGAATTTCTAGTAGTCCTTTATTCATAAAGTAGCAAGTTATTGACTACTTGCAAACCCTAAATTTAAGTTGAGTTGCAAGACACCTCACCTGACCTCGACAACTCTGGTAGTACTAAATTAAACGTGATGATGCAGTAGTAGTTGTCATACAAATATAGGGACCTGCACACTGTGTGCCAAAGGCAGATATGTGTGTGTTTTGAGAGGGTGGCTCAATGTCATGCTCAACTAATCAGAGAGTCAATAAGACATGGTGTGATTTCATGAAGGTAGGGAGGGAGGACAGCGGGTTTCCTATCTACTTTTTCTACTTTTGATGCGGCGGGCGAGGGAAAAGACACATATTTTGTAGTTTCTGAATCAAGTGCCTGTGGTACTTGCAAACTGGTCACTTTTCCATAATGTCTTTGTTACGAGATTGGTGGGTGTGAGACTAGTAACATTGTGTGTTGGTTATCAATTGTATATCTCTATTAGTATATGCACATGTTGTAAGGAACTTACTTGGGGAATTTACATGTATTGCAGGTGTTTTCATAATAGATGCTATGAAATCAAGACTATGTGTCATGTGTACACGGGGTATTAGAAGTCCGGATTTGCGTTGAATCAATCAATCGTATATAATCACGCACACACACTTCACGCTCTGTACGTGGCAAAAAAACTAAACAATCATTAAAATATCTCCAACAATTATTTGTATTTTGCAAGATAAAATAAATATTATGTTTATTCTCATTCATAGTATTTACAGACATCCATGTGTGGAACAAATGTAGGACTGCATAGTATTTTTTGATTATTTGTAGCAACTTGAACATGTTGCAGTTACATTACATATTCTAATACGTCCTGTGAATGATGGCTGCAACATAGCAAAGTTGCTTCAAATTCAGGTAAATCCCAGATCATTTTCAACAATTATGGTGGTATCTATGGATTGTTGTTTTAAATATGCTTATTTTAAGCGTGATATATGACAAATGTATGCTTCCAAAGATTTTTCCTCTAACAAGCTTGTTGCATACGAGAAGATGTACATGCTTGTATAGTAGACATCAAAAGAGAAACAATTGCTTGATGGCAAGTCAATTTCTTGGGTTCCTTTATAATCCTATGTACACTTATGTACTTTATGTCAAGTTGGAAATGTGCAGAAAGCATGAAAGTGACGGTTCACTTATTCAGTACTATTTGAGTATAATGGACTATTCCAGTTGAAATCGATAGACCCTCTATGGAAGACATCACCTTAATCTCTCACACAGTGCAGGATTCAAATGGAGACATACAAAATTCACACCCCCTGTGTGAAAGATTAAGACCATGTGCTCCTTAGGTGGCATATAGATTTGCACTGGAATAGCCCAATGGACAGTGGTGTTTCACTAGTTTGACATTGAAGTGGTCAGCATGCATGTGTTGTGGGTACTCAGGGTTGCCAAACCTGCGATTTGGTAACCCAATTGGGCGACTTTTGAAGATTTTCTCCGCGACTTTTGACAATTTCTCAACTGCCGTAACTTGACTGCTGGTACATGTTGGCAAGTTATGCTCTTGGCTCCTGTTATCAGATCAAGGTTTACTCCATTTCCAGGTAATAGTGCCTGGGCGGATCAGTTTATTCTGACTTGATCTGTAGTAGTTCAGTGTCAAACCTCGTGGTGAATTGCCATAAGTGTGAACTGACTTGTAAATACTATATATATTATTGCATTGTAAGCAATACATTTTACAAATATATATATACATATATATATATTTGCCAATATTCTTATTGATCTTGTATAGCCAATGAATGTGTTAAATATATGAAAACGAAATGTGTTGATGAATAATTCTCACAATTTGTGAGGTTTTTGTAATTGAAGTGTGAGAAAATGCATGAATGATTCATGAGAATCAGGATGTTGATCAGGGGTTGATATCACACACTATAGGTTGCATTCAAAGAAGTTTTAGAGAGCATGGACTTTGTATAACCCTGTGTATAATGCTATGGGATGGTCACACATATCGACATAAATAGCGTACCCGCATAGGGCCTAGATTTCGCGCCAGTTCGCGAGAATCAAAAACTATCCGAGGCGCTTCACTTACTGTATGATTCAATGAAAGAAATTGATTCTCGCAACAAATGTTACGAGAATCATTACGAGAATCGATTCAGTGATTCTCGTCGAATCTGAGGCCCTGTAATAAATAAATAACTTCTACAAAGGCACCAAAATGAGTTACTTAATGAAATGAGTGCAACCCACCCCTGATCAAATGAAGAGTTCACATGCAAAAGGCAATATATGCCATTTTCAAACTTTTTGTGTTGAAGCCACCAACATCTTATGTAACGCTAACTTTTAATTGACACCCTACGTTAAAAATCTAATGTGAATTTTTGAAACTATGATCAAAAACAGCACATATCATTATATTTGACGAGATATAGCTAAAATCGAGACAACAGATATATCGCTTTTTGCATGTGAACTCTGCTAATGAACTGCAGTTTTTTTTTACGATGCTGATAGATAAGTGAAGTGTTTGGATATTAATTTTACCTAATATACCAGATGGATGATAGGTAAATATCAACTTTGTGTGAAGGGGTTTGATAGGTTTTATTAAGGACAATGACTATTTGACCGGTGACGAGTGACCGATCATATATTGATTACGGCAAATGCTATCTGTCATGCAAATTATCAGTAAATAAGGTATGTCAAATTTTAACATGAGTTTTGCTTATTGTATGCTTATTGAAAGTTGGCATGGATTGTTGTTATAAAGTTACCACTTGTTTTCTTCTTGTTGGAAGATAGGAAAGAACAAAAGTAAGCCTGTACCAGAATGTCTTTGTTAAAGTGTAATGTTAGTAATGATCACAAGGGAAGGTCAAAGGTCAAAAGTAACATACTTTTGTGCTATTGGGCTTTTCCAGTTGAAAATACATACAACCCCTATAGAAGACATGACCTTAATATTCCCCACAGGGATTTTGAATTTCTAATGGGGTACCTAAATGGGTGACTCCATTTGAAATATACACTCCATGTGTGGGAGATTAAGATCATGTCTTCTATAGGGGTGTATGGATCTTAATTTGGAATAGCACATTGCAATACTATGGTAAAGCTGTTTTTTTGTACACTGTCATTGAACGTGTGCAATATAAAAATGGGTCTATGCTTGATGCATTGAATAAAAATGGGTCTATGCTTGATGCATTGAATGGTCTACCAGTACTGCCAATTTGTGCACAAACAAAGCCACCTAGTGACACTGACACGCTGTACCAGACTTTGTTTGCAGTAGCAATACCAGCATTATAAAGTACATAGATCATAGAGACGTATAGCTTGAAGAAAAGAGATTTTTCTGGTACAAAAGTTGCATAATGGAGTTTGCGGCCTTTGTGAGCTATCATATTTTAATATGGTATGATGATTTTATCAAAATGAAACCTAAGTGTTTGATGACTTGGTGCATGACAGCATTTTCATGAAGTTTTCATTCAAATTTACATGTTATACAGACGGTGTTTGCTTATATAATTATGACAATTTAAACAATATCCCCCTTTTTTTATTCCTTAAAAATTGCGATCTCAATATCCAAAAGAAGCATACTAAACTCCTATTCAAATTGTAAATATGATATGAAATACTAATGAAGAAAACCTTGATGTTGTAATGTATTATTATTAGTTTGTTGATGTCAAAATATATAGGAAAGCAAACTGTGTAATACCATATCTCATAAATTACAATGTAATGTCATATCAGACCAAGAATCACTAAATAGATTCATCAGGTTTGTAGATATGCAGTAAGAACAATTTCCAAATTTCTCACTTTTGATGATTGCGCCTATCATGGTCAATAGGCATCATCAGAATGATGATGGATGATCCCTACTTCGGTTGGATGTATCCGGCGAGTGAGCAATCCAAGTCAGCTATAACAGACCACGCAGTACAACAAAACCATGTCATCAATTGGCACAATGCCAAAATCTATGCAAGGAGTGTGATACTAATGCTAGACATGTCAAATAATGCATATGGATCAGAAGACGAGGACCCAGCATCATGAACAGAGACCAGGGGGCCCACTACCTAAGTCACATGCATGATCCTCTCCTGACTGAAAATACATCTTCTACAGTTGGGAAGCGTCCAACCGGAAGTAAGGATTGTCGTCCATCGTTCTAATGATGCCTATCGACCATGATAGGCGAAACCTATTTTGAAAAATTTGGTTTTGTTCAATAGAAATTTTTCTTACAGACCAAGAATATTAGTCATTTAAAGGAGATTGTAGTGTAACATGACAAGAAAGTTTCTAGGTAATGGCTATTCCAGTTGAAATCCATACACCCTCTGTAGAATATATGACCTTAATCTCCCACACAGGAAATGTGAATTTCAAATGGGGTTACCTAAATGAGTGATTCCATTTGAAAATTTTACCCCCTGTGGGGGAGATTAAGGACATGTCTACCATAGGGGGTGTGTATATTTCAACTAGAACAGCCCAATTTGGTTGGAGTGTGATCTAATGTTGAAATGTCTAATATAGAATGAAGTAAAATGGATATAAAAATAATTTGTAATTGATACACATATTATCTGCATTTTCGTATCATTAGGCTATTACCAAATATTTCCCTATTTGAGATCTGAGACCAGGTTTATGATGTAATGTTGATAAAAATGAGATAAGAACTTTTCATTAACATATGATTATTTGATATATAATAGCATGTGTAATTTGATATTCACCCACACCCCACCACCACATCAAAAATATGCTTAGCTTTTATAACACAAATGAGGTTTTTTAGCACTAATTCACTACTATTCAAAATTTGATTGCGGAAATTTGTATCTTCTGTATGTTCAGCTAAGTAGATTTTGAATTTTGAATTGTCCACGGAACCCGGCAGGCAAATATAAACAATGAATATGAAAAGGAAGGTTAAATGTTTTAAATTTCCTTGTGTGGGTCCATGGTCAGTTTTAAAATTCTGCTTCTACTTCTCACAGATTTTTACAAATTCACACAAGTCACAATGCCAAATCTCGACATTTATAGCACACGTTTGCAGTGAGCGTACTATGAAAATTATTTGAAATTATACTATGAAAATTATTTGAAATTGTTCAAGCAGGTTTGGTATCAATAATAGTGGAATTCGTTAAGATGTGTTTTTGATGGACAGTGATCTGTATAGACAACAAATGTTATAGATAAGCCAGTAATCACAACCCAAGGCTTAGATGAAAACAAATGATGAGATTTACATGTAACAATTGTCAACTACTCAAATAATGTTGTCAGTGTTTTGCACGGTTTTAATTGCACAAGTATAGTAATCATTTCAATATTGGATTTTTGTCACAGATTTTTTATTATTACAAAAACAATTAAGTATATGTTTTATAAGTTAAGCACCTCTTACGGCCTGTTGATAAGGATACTTGTATTTTATTGGATGAAACGTGACCTGACTGGGGTCATCGTTTAGAATAATTTTATTTAATTAAGACTCAAACTAGAATGTGTCTTATTACAAACACCCTTGGTGTGTTATTGAATGATAACGTGGTATAAGTACAAGATATTTTGTGGTGTTGTACAAAGAATGTAAGATAGTAAATGGATTGATGAGTCATTATCTATTGTGCTGTAATACCAAAGGTGAAATATATTCAGTATATATTTTTGTTGAACAGTATGTTTCATTAATATACATTGCTTGGATCTATATTTTCCCAGCAATGTTTCTGATTGGATATATGGTGTGCAAAAATGTAAGGTTAAAGGTTGTGTGATTTGAACTTTGACCTGCAATTATCTCCAGCATATCCCTTCAAAACTTTGTATCTTAAAAGATGAGAGATTCTGTTATGACACACTTAAACAGTTTTACACTTGCATGTGACCTGCACCCACATAATGAGCGTAAAGTTGCAAGTAGGTAGTTTCAAAACGACATGAGTTGATGTTTGTTTGAAGACACCTCTATAGTCAGTAGTATGTCCTTCGTGAATGGGGACATAATATGCTGTACTCTGTGTTCAATTATGTTCTCATTCACAAAGTACATACCACTGCCTGTACATGGGTCTTCAAACAAAGAACTTGAACTCAACAGTTGGAACATCTCGAAACTCCAATTTGCGACTTTATGTTCATTTTGTGGGAGCAGATCACAAGTGCAGGCAGGACTAATGTGATGTTCATTTCTTAGAATGCAATAATATGCTTGTAGTATTTGCATATAAAAAAACAAGCTGTGTAAGTGGCAAGACTACAAGAGCTGTTGATTAGCGTTCATAAAGTAGATTATCATTTGTGTAGTTTTCTGATACTATGGTTTGCATATATTTTTGTTACTGTAGAATAGCAGCTGATAAAGTTTATATTCTTATTGCAACGAAAGTCTTATTTTTGTAATGTGACTACATGCTAAGCATGTGTACAGTCACTTGTCTCATACCAAATATGTATGTCGTGACACGATTCTAGCATAGTGTAAACACTGTACTGATATCCGCAAGTGTTTTATAGGCAGTTGCACTAAATAAATATACCACATTCATATGGATGTCTATGGTATGAATATGAAAGGTGCAGATCAGGCTATCATTGGTGAAGGAGTTGGAATAGTGGGAGGCTTAATTGGCCTTACCACCGAGCATACATTGAAAACAAATTAAGGCGAAGTGTGTAAAGATCATTTTCACATCCATTATATGTTCATTGGATGGCTGATAAGGCTAAGAATAAAAGGTTGTTTCGTTGTCCTCATTCACCTTGTGGAAGGCAGGGTTGGACGGATTAAAAAAAAAAGATAACTTAACAAATGAAGACTTAATTGGGATCTGTCATAACTGTATGACTTCATTCATGTTTATAAACATTTTTGAAGTCTAAAGGAACTGTTTAAATATCTTTTCCAGATGGCAAAATGTCTAAAAGAAAATATAATTATCTTAGTTTGCAAAATTAGGGTCAGTATTCTTTTGTACAGTCAAACCTTTTTTCCAGATTATCAAAATTAGGGTCATTCAGTTGAGGGCAATCAAATAACTTACAGTTTTTGCCTAATTATAGTTTCTTCTCTAAACTCACACACTCCTATTCTCAATTATGCTCTGCGCCACATTTGATTTGAATTTCTCCCTACTAGGCTATTCACCATAATTGATTTGAACTGCTTTATGGTGCAGAATTATGGTTCATTTTAAAATGAGTCAACAAAGAACTTCCACATCCTTTAAATATTCAATTGAATTTTGGTTGAGGTTGCTTATTTTTGTGTGAAATAAACATTTTGTTTTGTTGATAAATTTTTAATTTTTACATTATTATGTACACAGAGTATTGGATTTTCATGACTCCTGGAGTCCAAATTTCACCTGCATTTGTGTGCAATGATTGTATGTATGTGACCGAATATGTTGATAATTGTGATATTCTTATCTCACTTTCTAGTTTGAGTGAGAAATATGAATTTGAGGCTGATATGTTGTTGATTTGATTACTAAGATATAATTACATATTGCCACTGTATAAACTGGCATGGACATTTTGTTCAATACATCTCTTGGAGAATAAATATGTAATGAATTTGAGTTCATATCATTCTTTACAGAAGTTAGCCCAAATAGTCAAATGTAGGATCCACAACGTATAAATTCCCCCCAATGCTTTCGGAAATAAATTAAATTTTTTTTTTACAAAATGATTGAGGTATGTGTGGCCGTTTTCGTTGTGGACCCTCTTTGTCGCTACCTGTAGTATGTATTCCTGCAGTGCCTAATGTATTGCAAAATGTTTGATTTGCCTTGTAACTAATACCTACCTACCTTGAATATGTGTAACACCGTGCACAGGAAGTATTTTTTCATTTTTAGAAATGGCAGTTGCTTAAAGAAATAATACTTATATGAATGGGTGCAAATGTTCTACACATTTTGATCCTGTACTTAACACAATATGACACCATTTCCGTTGCATTTTTCTTCATATAATGAACCTTACAAACATTTCCAATTCAAATTAAACAGGTTCACTGGGCTATTCCATTTTACACCCCTATGGAAGACATTACCTTAATCTTCCATACAGGGAGTGTGAATTTCAAATGGGGTTACCATGAGTGACTGCTTTTAAATATATACTCCCTGTGTGAGTCATGTCTTCCATAGGGGGTGAATGGATTTTAACTGGATGAGCCCATTGCCTCTTATCAGATTAAGGGGATGAGTGCTAGTAGTGAAATTGTCATATAAATGACCATATCTTGCTCAAATCAATTCATATTGGATTAAGTGAGGTACAAAAACTTTTCCACCAGTAGCACTTTGATTTTCATATTGAGTCTTTTTTTAGGTTTTTGTCTGAGACTAAAAGTGGGATGATACTCACTGTGCAGGATGTTTTATCAGGAGTGCTATGAAAGTGTATTTAAAAGAGATGCAAGACATCTTTTGTATGAGTGGCTTCTTGACAAGGCTGGTACACCCCAGACTGTGTCCTTCAGTTAATGATGAAGACAAGGATATGACATTGACATTTCTAGTTTGAGTATTAATGATTGATATATTCCTTTGACCTTCAAAATGAATCTGAGTAACGACTAAACTTATTTTACAATGTTTATGCACTGTAACAATTATTTAGAAATATACATACATTAATGTCATTCTAAGAATTTCTTTTCTCGGTAGACTTCGAAATCATATAAATATGTACTTACAAATAACTGTTGTAGATTTACTTACAAGCAAGCAGCTTCTTATAAGGTGACTTGACTGTTGACGGACGTACCTTGCCAATTCATTCTTATGAATAAATGATCTAACAGGAGTCTTGAGTGGATACTTTATTTCATAAATGCTGTGCAGTTTAAACATTAAGATGTTGTTTAATTTATTTGAACGGACTTGTCATCAGCAGCTCAATGACTGCATTTTGTAGCATCACATCATAAAGGATATGCTCAAGATTCCTCAAAGACTTGGGCTATCTACATATACTGGAGCTAGCTTTAAAATTGAATCTAAATGAGCTAGTGTAAATCTAGAATTGCCAGTGCCAGAGTTATCTGCAGGATTGCCTGGACCTAAATTGGGAGAACTGAATTCAGATGAGTGTGTGTATAGATAGCCCCTTCATTTCTGTAAGAGTGGCGCTTTGTACTCTACTGACGAGGTTTGAATTTGGCTACGTTGAAGTGGCTTCTAAGTGTAGAATGTGACAATGATGAATAATGATAATAATAAAATCAAAATCAGTAATTTTATTGTGTTTGGATTCATTTCTGTTTAGTGGATGTATAGTGGCGAGGTGGCCGAGCAGTCGTGAGGCGCTGTACTCTATTAGTGATGGTTTGAAGGCGTTTATGTCATAACAAGGTCCCACACAGTGTCAAACCTTCACAAAACTTGAAGACCATGGAACTAAAAGTGGTTAAGTCCCAAAATCATGAAATATAAGTTAGTGTCAGTTTCTGCTACAAGGGGGCTATCTGCACCCTCTGTGCAAATTTCATGGTGGAATAATGTTGTCGAGTATTTAAACTGCATAGACAAAACCACCTCCTTGCATTGAAACTAAATGGACATAACAAGGTTCTCAAAATGCTCTGAATGTGACCTAACCGCCTTTTAGTTCCGAGGTCTGCAATTGATTCCTTCAAAATCAGGGCGAAACCCGAAATGTATGTGTATATTCATCAGATGGACACATTGTAAATTCTGATTTCCCAAACTTGCCCCTGCTTCCTTAGCAGGCATATAGGGCCATGAGTTAAGCCATTTATCTCGTGCAGCAGAACAATAACCTGGCACGTAAAAGATCACAGACTCCTTCCTTCGAAAAGCAACTGGGAAGCACTAAGCAAGTATAAGTTGGCATGATTTGCAAAGGCTCAGTAGTTTGATCTTACAGATGAAGTCGATAAAATATGCTCCTTGATGTTTAGATGTCAAAATCACATCACATCACAGGCAAAAGCAGAAATCTATTAGAATGTTTCGAAGATGATATATTTTCCCCAAAGTTAGTAATAGAAATTGGTGAATGTTAATCCTCTTATATGGTCAATGTGTCCTCTTAAGTAAGGTGTATTTCAGTGTAACAAAGTTGTCAAAGTTGTGATATTTCAGATCTCACACCACCAAAAAGTCCAATACTAAATGTACTAAATTTGCCTTAAGGGCTTGGATAGCGACGTTTTCACATATTTTTTGTGGGACCTGAGAAAACATCAGACATATTGAATTGCATTTTGAATATGAGGAATGTCCTTCTGATATCAAATAATTTTGATTTTATGAAATTCGCGATATAATACATGTATAAACACATTTTATGGCAAATGATTAAAAATAGATTTTCTTGAAATTTAACAGTCCTCAAAGTAAATTGTATAATTCTAATGATGTACGTAAAGTGTATGTAACTGGGATGAAAAGTCATCCATTGTATGAACATTTTTACGAGTTTTTTTCCAAAATACCAAGAAAATGTAGGTCTTGTGGGGAAAAAATGTAGATCTTCAATATGAACGGTGAAAATTTTCAATTGATGGTCGGCTTTCCATCCCAGCTACATACACTTCAAGTACATATCATTAGATTTATAAAGTTTACTAAAGAGTTCCAACTGATCAAGGGAATCTGTGCAGGATGAGTAATTAGCACCAAGGATAATGTGGCAAGCCCTCTTTTGGATGCACTCTAATTGATGTGCCTGGTCGTTGGTGATACTACCATGCCAGACAGGGGCTGCATATTCACATGTTGGGCGAAAATAACCAATATAAACAGAGACACGGTCACCAGTTGGAACACCAAAGCATTTGAGACGTGAGAGCATGTACAACCTTCGACTGCTTTTTGATACCATATTGTTAACCTGAGGAGCTTAGTTTCAGACACCACCTCAAGCTCAATCCCAGCAATTTGGAGACTAGCAGGGTCAGGAGGTTCCCTCATGAAGTAAACCTGCATTACCTTGCACTTACTCGGATTGAACTTGAGATGATGGTCTTTTGCCCAAGCATCCAAGTCCTGAACATCAGATCCAATCTGGCTGACTTGGTTAGCAGGACGAACCTCTCCAATCATCGACATACTTTATAAAGCTTGTAGTCAGAGACTCCTCAGAGGCATTGTTGATTAACCAAGAAATGTGAGCTTAGTGCCTTGTGGGACACCACATGAGAGAGTTTCATATTCTGACAGGGCAGAGTGGTATTGCACCAGTTGACGACGAACTGTGAGGAAGTATATAATCCACGGCAGTAACTCGCTTCTGACACCAAGCTCGTAGAGTCTCTGGATAGCATAAGTATGGTCGATTCAATCAAATGCCTTGGAGAAGTCCGTCACAACTAGGATTCATACAGTTCCTCCTTTGTCAGAAAAAAAAACACATCAAGAATTTCAATTACACAATGAGAAGTAGACGGCCCTTTTGATACCATAATTATTGGTTGCGGGTAAATGGGTAATTGCTAGAAGTATCATCAATCATCCACCTTGCAACAACCCCCTCATATACATTTGCCAAAAGGGAAGTCAATGAGATTGGCCTTAGTTTTGAGATTGTAGCAGGGGTTTCCTTTGGAATTGGGGCAATTATGGCATCTTTCCAAACTTGGGGACAATTCCATCTTTTTAAGATGAGTTGAATGAATCTGCTACGGTACTGCTAAACTCACAGGAAGACCGTCAGGTCCAGCTGTTTTTTTAACATTCAGTTTTTTCAGAGTATTGTACATATCCCATACCTGGATCTGAGATGGCAGTCTTGCAGGTAGGAAGGCAGGCAGCGCCTGTGGGTTGATTGGAGGTCTACTTTGTATAAGACTGAGGCAAAATTGTCATATAGCCCTTGCAATAATGCTTTCATCATTTTGCTGGACCCCAGGGACTGATATAATTGGCCTTTTCTGACGTTTGTTGGGTATTAGTTGGATTCCCTTATGCCAGCCTGATGGAGCACTTGACGTGAGGTTCTGAATGCGATCTCTGTAGTCAAATGTCTTCGCTTGATCGATGGCATGACTAACCTTATTGCAGAGAAAGCGCCAGAGAGACATTTTCTTCTCTACAAAAGCTAAATGACGTTTCCTGATTAGGTTCTTAATCTCAGGAGTGATCAAAGGTGTATCTTCGGAATGAAGTTTGATCACCTTAGCGGGGAAGTGAAGGTCAATGGCTTCCTGAACAGTATCATAATATGCATTCGCTTTATCAGCAAGAGATGTCGCGTTCAGAACCTCAGTCCAGAGAACGTTTGGTTATCCATCTTCCAAACTCATGCACACATTGTTTGCGTATAAATGGCTTAACTGTTTGTGAGATTTACCGTTCTTACTAGTGACCAGTAGACAGTGTTGTGGGCACTTTTACCGATTGGAGAGCCCACAATAGCAGTGCCATAGTACTGCTAACGGGTTGTAATGATCAAATTCAAGATAGCATTGTTACTATCAACAACCTGTTTTAATGAACGAGCTCTGAACAGTGGGTTAATATTGAGCCTATTAAAATCACCTTTCAATTCTGGTTGTGGTAAACAGATTATAACTATCTTCTGCCAGAAAGTCATTATCAACTCTATCTGGTTGCCAAAAATTCAGTGACAACTGTTATGGGTTGATATCTGTTTGTTTGAGCAAAATCTCCAGCTCATCAAACTTATTCATTAATGAGCGGGCATTTGTAAGGAACAGTCCTTGTAGGAGGGTCATGGTAGGAGCGTCCGAACCAATAGTTCACGCGGCCCTGGATAACCAACCAATCCTGCCACCACCAAGCGCAACTTACCATCAAGAAGCTTTCCATCATGCCCAGAATCGCCAAAGGAAGTCCAAGCAGACCTTTTCTAAGGCCTGCTTTGACAGTTATATCACTGAATGTTGAAGGATTCTCTACCGCCAAGCAAAATATCATCAGCGGATTGTGCAACAATCTCCACTGTGATGTCCTGTGCCTACAGGAAACCCATAGAGGAGCGACAAACCACCGCCCAACCATACCAGGTATTGCCGTTGAGAGACCGCATCGTCAATATGGGAGTGCGATATTTGTGAAAGAAGGTACTGTGATTGAAGCCACTATGATGTCTGACGACAACAACATTGAAGTCCTCACCGTTGAGCTCAGTAACGTAACAATAATATCAGTCTACAAGCCACCAGCAGAAGACTTCAAGCTCCCTCTCTTCACTTCTAACACTGACATCAAGCCATGTATCTTCATCGGCGATTTCAACAGCCACAGCACTCAATGGGGTTACAAAGAAACCAACAACGATGGAGCCGCAGTTGAGGAATGGATAGACAAACACCAGCTGAGCCTTATTCATGATTCCAAACTTCCTCCTTCGTTCCATAGTGCCCGTTGGAAGAGAGGATACAACCCTGATCTAGCTATTGTCACCAACAACATCTTTGACATGTGCAAGAAGATTGTACTGGATCCAGTTCCCCAAACACAACACCGGCCAATTGGGATCCATGTTAACACCATAATCTCACCAAACAAAGTGCCTTTTCAGCGACGCTTCAATTACAAGAAAGCAGACTGGAACGGATTCTCAAAAGAGCTAGATCAGAAGGTGAAGAGAATTACACCAACTCCAGACAACTATGACACCTTCGCCCAACTAGTTTCTAAGACTGCTCGAAGACATATACCAAGAGGCTGCAGGGAGGAATACATACCAGGCCTTTCCAAGGAATGTGCAGAAGAATACCAAGAGTATGTAACCATGTTTGAAGCTTACCCTTTCGCCGAGGAAACAACAGCAAAGGGTGCGACAGTTATGGAATCCATCTCCAATGAGCGTAATAAGACCTGGCATACCCTCATAGAGTCAACAGACATGACCCGCAACAGCAAGAAGGCATGGTCCACCATCCGCAAACTCCAAGGTGACCCTACAACAGCCCCACAGCAGCCCAAAGTCACACCCAACCAGGTTGCCCACCAACTACTCCTGAATGGAAGAAGTGGCAAGAAACATAAGAAGACCAAATTAGACCGCAAGAAATATAGCGGAGATCCCGGCTTCACCAAGCCCTTTACTATGCAGGAGCTGGAAGCAGGAATCGCCAAACTCCAACCAGGGAAAGCAATTGGCCTTGACAACATCGCAACTGAGCAGCTGAAGAACTTTGGTCCAGAGGCAAAGAAATGGCTCTTACAGCTCTACAACTCCTGTCGTACCAGCCACAGACTCCCCAAGATCTGGAAGAAGTCTCATATCATCGGTCTGCTGAAGCCAGGGAAAGATCCATCCATCCCAAAGAGTTACCGACCAATATCGCTTCTCAGCCATACCTACAAGCTATTCGAACGTCTCCTGCTCAACAGACTGGCACCTGTGGTAGACGAACAACTCATTCCAGAACAAGCAGGTTTCCGCCCTGGCAAGTCAACAACAAGCCAAGTCCTCAACCTTACCCAGCACATTGAGGATGGATTTGAGGAAGGATTGGTAACCGGAGTTGTTTTCGTCGACCTGTCAGCAGCCTACGATACCGTCAACCATAGATGTCTCCTCAGCAAAATCCTGGAGCTAACCAAAGATATCCACCTGACGGAGCTCATCGAATGCATGCTTGACAACAGGATGTTCTTTGTTCAGCTTGGAGACAAGAAGAGCCGGTGGCGAAGACTCAGGAACGGGCTACCCCAAGGCAGTGTTCTCGCACCTCTCCTGTTCAATATATACACCAATGATCAACCAAGAAGTGAAGACACCCAACGCTTCATATATGCAGACGATCTTGGCATCAGTGCCCAACACACCGACTTCACTGTTGTGGAACAGAGACTCTCCAAAGCCCTGGATGAGCTCACGCCATACTATGAGGACAACTACCTCGGTGCTAACCCATCCAAGACACAGGTGTGTGCTTTCCACCTCCGCAACCGTGAAGCTAAACGTCAACTGAAGGTGACCTGGTCTGGAACCACACTAGAGCACTGTGAAACACCCGTTTATCTGGGAGTCACTCTCGACCGCACACTCTCATACAAGACCCACATTGAGAAGACAAGGAGCAAAGTTTGTTCACGAAACAACATTTTGAACAAGCTCACTGGATCCAGATGGGGAGCTCGACACTCTCAGATCAACAGCCTTGGCCTTATGCTACTCTAGTGCTGAATATGCCTGCCCAGTGTGGGGAAGATCAACTCATGCCAAGAAGGTGGACCCAGCACTCAACTCATGCTGCCGACTTATCACTGGATGCCTCCGATCAACACCAACGGAGAGTCTCTACACCTTAGCTGCTATAGCCCCTCCAGATGTACGTCGGCAAGTGACCAGCATGCGAGAGCGTGAGCGTCAGACCACAGATATGAAGCACCCCATGTTCAACCAGACTGCTGCACCCAAACGCCTTACATCGAGGGGAAGCTTCCTAAGCAAAGTTCATCCTCTTGGGACAGTCTCCAAGGAAGCGGAAAGACTCACCCTGTGGAAAGAGAGATTTCCCAATTCACCAGCTATGGGACTGCAACCCAGTGAGCAGCTACCACCTGGAGCTGATTCCACATGGCCTGAGTGGCGGTGTCTCAACAGACTAAGATCAGGGGTCGGAAGGTGCAAGGTCTCTTTGCAGAAATGGGGCTACCTAGCAGAAGGGCAAAACATTACCTGTGAGTGTGGAACGGTTCCACAGACTATGGAACACCTGTTGGTGTGTCCACAGATGGGGCAACACTGCACACATGAGGACCTAGCTGAATTCAACGATTCTGCTCGTCACTGCGTCAGCTATTGGCTCGGGCGCATTTGACCCTGCGCTTGGACACGCTAAGAAGAAGGTTGTGTTTGATTCAGTTTGTGTTGATGGCAGATTTGATGCTGATGGAACTTGTGCAAGCACTGGTGGTGGGCGTGTGGGGCGGGGTGAAACTTCTGATGGTATATTTCCAACCACAACTTGTATAGGGCGTTGGATTGTTCTATCTGCTCGTTTACCCCTTTTAAATGCAGTTTAGAGAGTGCCCAGTCCATTTTAAAAGCTTTTAAACAGTGGGTTAATATTGAGCCTATTAAAATCACCTAAAATGACTATACCCAATTGAGGCTGCTGAGACTTTAGAGTATCTAGGATTGTCAAAATATGTTCAATCAGCCAATCTTAGTACGGTGACTCGGGTTGATAACTATTGCAGACACAGCTCGTGGTAAGTGGGCGCACGTGAAGCCAAATGCATTCCAGTTCGTCAGGCACATTGATGTCAGATAAAAAGGTTTCCACCGGAATATTATCATTGGAGTACTGACTGCGACACCGCACCACCTCCTCGTTTTTCAATTCTGGTTGTGGTAAACAGATTGAAACCATCCACTGCCAGAAGTCATTATCAACTGTTTCTGGTTGCCAAGTTTCAGTGACAACTGCTGTATCATTATCAATGAGGTTGATATCTGTTTGCTTGAGCAAAATCTCCACCTCATCAAACTTATTCATTAATGAGCGGGCATTTGTAAGGAACAGGTTGTGTTTGATTCAGTGTTTACGTTTGTTAATAGCAGATTTGATGCTGATGGAACTTGTGCAAGCACTGGTGGTGGGCGTGTGGGGCGGGGTGAACTTCTGATGGTCTATTTCCATCCACAACCTGTATAGGGCGTTAGATTTTTCTGCCTGCTCGTTTGCTCCTTTTAAATGCAGTTTTGAGAACTACCGTAAACGTTCGCCTAATGGCGCTCTGGATTTTATAGAAATGAGAGAGCGCCATCCTTGCAAAATCCCAACAGCATTAAGGATACGTGTGGTTAGAGTCTGCACGATAATGATTTAGAAACTTTCGTGCCGTGATCAAACAGTTATGTTACTTGGAGCGTGATTATAGTGGCTGTATGCGGAAAGATTATACTGCAATAACAATAGAGGTTATCCACTTTGCTCATGTGTGACTTCTAACAAAAGGTGCTGGTTCCTGTAGTATACCTCATTCAAACCAATTCAATGCACGACCTAGGAGTTACCTGTTTGACTTTGGCGGGCTATTTTGAAACAGTGATGATTGCACATGCAGGTACTTCTTTTGAAAGTCCTAAACAAGGTATAGCAGTCGCTGATAGATATATGCAGATTATAGAACACGGATAACCTCTATTGATTTTGCAGTGCTCATACGCTAATATACGCTGAATAATGTATAATCTGGCTCACTATTCAGCATCGAAGTGGTTACGTAATTCTCTTGGTTACCGGATCACGCTACTTTGGTATGCCTTCGAGTGCCATATACTTTATGTGGTGATCATTTCGATCGTGGTTCATTACTCTAGCGCGTGATCCCGTTGACATAGTAACATTACGTAACTTCGATACTGAATAAAAACGCTCTAGGTTAATAATTACTAGAGTAGTAAATGTTTTGGTTTTTTTGTGTGGGGGGGGGGTGTGGGTCAGGTATTCTTTCTCAAAAATTCATTATCCTTCATTTGCAGATCGATTCATACCTAACTTATTATGGTACCTCTGCCAATGTATTTTTTTTTCATAGTGTGTGAATATTCTTCTGTTCAAAATTACACTGTTTTTTTGTCTGCCCCGTTAGCTCAGTCAGCAGAGCGTGTGCCTTGAATGATACAGGATACTGGTTCAAATCTTGATTACTGACCCTATTTTATGTGAAGAAGTGTGAATAAATATTTTTGGAATGAATATTATGATTCGTTTTATTATTTTTTTAATTATTTTTTTAGATAAATAGTCACTACGAAACAAACGAACCAAATTTGCTACACCTGGTACCTATCAATGCGCGGTCCATATAATGGTAATCGCCTTACACGTAAAAGTTAAATGACCAACATAATCCTTTGCAAATTATAATCCTCAATGTTTCATATTGTGTAGCTATATACAAAGTGTATTATTTACTTTCTTGATTTATTCATTATAATAAAATTAAAATGATTGAACCCTAGTAGACCAGACAACAGAGCATATCCATCAGACCATGAAGTGGTTGCGTTAACTCCGTGGTATCGGAGTCAAGCAATTTTTGTATGGCGATCATTATGATCCAGGTTCAGAACTAAATGCGTGATATATAATGATAATCGCTTTATACGTAACCGAAGACTGAACTATAATGAAACATCCTCCCTGTAGCAGTTTCAGACAAAAGCTTGGGATTATTAGGGCAGAGGTTTATCTTTTGAATCTTTTCATAACCACTGAAGCATAGTCAAAGACACTCGAGCGAATTCAAAGACTTGTCGCTCGCGACAAAAGAATCTGGGTGCAAACATGTATAGAGAAGTCGGTACGAATTTGATATGTGAGGGTTTTATGGGGTTTATACTATTTAATAAAAACCGTCGAACTTAACAATAATAATAATAATAATAATTAATATTGCTTTCATATAATTTCAGGGGAGAACCCATTATACCATAGTAGTTACTCTCCATATTAATTGTAAATACAAGAGAAACAAATCAAAATGAAATGAAAAGAGATAAAACCAACAGAGAAACAAAGAATCGTGAAAAAAAGACTCAAACAAATTAAATAAATAAACAAAAAACGATATAGACAAAATCAACAGAATAGAGAAAAAGTACCTAAACAAATAAAAATTAACAGATTTTAAACAAAAGAGATACCATTTCCCCAAATCAGAAAAAAGAAAAACATTGACAGACATTCTAAAGCAAATCTGTCATAAATTTCTGCATGGGAGACGATCTAAAGTTCCCTCTATCCTCGTCTGATGCTCTGCTAACTGGTCCACTACGTAATAGGTGAATGATTACCGCATTATCATGAATATCGTTGTTTGACCTTGGTCATAATTGAATGTGTCGGTAGGTTACACACTTTAACTACACGCGCCCTTAATTTTCAGTGATGATACTGGGCTTTTACAGGGAGGGCGCTCTCTCATTTCTATAAAATCCAGAGCGCCATTAGGCGAACGTTTACGGTATTTCAGTTGGCAGCCCAGGTTGGCAGTTAATCGGTTATTTGAAAATACCCAGTGTATTTTGCCTATATGCATTGATATGCCTAGCCTTATCTCTTGGTAAACAATTGTACTGACCTTGCTCACCAATCAGTACAGTCTATTATGATCATGTGATGGCTGGAGCCAATAGCACTCCATTTGTTTTTATAAAAGGCTAAAAGTTTCTTAACTGCCACTGTCTCAATACAAGATGGGCTAAATTAAATAGTCCTTGTCATGTGGGACAGGATTAGATAAAAGCATACAAACCTACGTCTGAGTTATTAGGAATTATTTCCCAGCCTCTTAACCACATGGTTGGTGGGCTACAATAACTATTCAAGACAGTGTATGTAAGGGATAAACTGCCAGAGCATATGACATGGGTTCAAGTAGGAAAACCTGGATCCGCGCTATTTGCAACCTTTGCTACTTATCCTGCTTTTATGAGGTTTATCATTAAGCTCGCCATCAAATGTAATATTGTAGAGAGTGATTATGAGCTACTGCTCGTGGCTACGCGAATTGCAAACAACAGCCAACGGCGTATCTGATTTATTACTGCAGCAACTTCAGTGAAATTGTATAAAAATCGCAGATTAAATTTCACGCAATGCGAACAATGCGACGTGACGTTGAAAGAGGCGCTGGATATCATGCAACTTTTGAACGAACAATCCGCCCGTTTTTAATTGCTCTTGCCGTATCAGGGGTGTATTTTTGGGATATACGAAACACTCCACCATTCAAAAAATGTCTGCATATTTTTCATCGCATCTATTGCTTTGTTTGTGCGTTGATGCTATGGAGTATAATTGGAAAAGCGCTTTACGATATAATATTTGAAATGGGCATATTTGCAGGTTTCGCACAGAAAGTCGCCGCTATTATAGGTATTTCGTATTTATGTGTAAATGCTACGATTCTATTATGGGTTTCATGGACAAAGAAATTTGACAAATTCATTACTTGCTATGATAACTTGTCGACAAATGGATTTGTATGCGATGCTTCAACATTTCAGCGACCCAAACAAATTGCGTTTTCTGTTGCAGTAGGTGGAACCTTGTTATTAATTGTAATGCAGGTGTGCCAGAACTTCATTGACGTGCAAATAACTAAAGAAGGACACTTGAAAATGAATGATACTTATCCAGCTTTCCTTGATCACCTAGGCAATATTTCATATATCTTTATAATGCAGGCGAATGCCGTCTTCGTCATACCCTGTGTTCTCCACTTTTTCCTGTGTTACATTTTGGCAAAGCATTTCTCCACTCTTAGCTCTACAATGAAAGAATTATTGGACACTACAGCACTGAGTATAGCTAATCTTGAGAAACTCAGAATTCAACACAGTAAACTTTGTCACGCTGTGTTTGCCTTAGATGATATTTTCGCGCCATTTTTGTTTGTACAATTTACAGGTGGTATTGCGAGTGCTTGTGTCATGTTGTATTTAGTGTGTTATGCTGGAGGGCCACAAGTCGCAAATGTTGTCATATTGGTGAATGTCACCATTACCATGTTTTATCTGATGTCATTAGCTCTGTCCAGTGAGAAAATCAATCAAAAGGTAAGAATGTCATAATGAAAGTATTTTGATAAATGATAATCTCGAGAAACACAGAATTCAACACGGTAAACTGTGTCACGCTATTTTCCCCACGGACGATACGTTCGCGTCATGTTGTATATTCTGAAGAGCATAAAGACATAAAATCAGAATTGCTGTTGCATCATACTCATCAGTCAATCTGAAACCCATTTGGAGAGACAAGAACATCTTAATGGCAGGAAGAATGAGTCTCCTGAGAGCATTGGTACACTCATAGAAATTGTTCGTTGGCATTACTCAGTAAGTTGATGTAAGTCGTTGCGTCAACTTTCCGAGTAATGCCAACGCGTACAATTTTGAATAACGCTGACTCGATATCATAATGTTGGTCGCACTCATTTGCACTTACTTTATTGAGTTGTTACAACTCAGAAAATGAAACTAGGTTAGCATAATTTTCTAGAGGTGTGCTATAGTATACAACATTTTTCACTGATTACAAAAATAAATATTTGATACTGCTAATTGTGCAGAAAATGATCCAATTACGTGAATTAAGTAACAAAGTACCAAATTGGAATAACTCAAAACAATAAGTACCAGTAAGTTACAATAACTCAACTAATTGGTTCTTTGAACCTTGTTTATTTTCTAAGTTCCCTGAACTTGAATTCAGAAGTTGGCATTACTTAAAAAGTTGACGCAACGACTTACATCAACTTTTTAAGTAATGCCAACAAAGTTGATTAGTTGACGTAGCATTTTGAGCTTTTTCAGCATTTTTTAAGTTCCGATAACTAAAATGAATTTTGTTTTGGCAACTTTTACACTATTTTTGAGTTGTCCAAACTTACTCCTTTTGAATTGCGCCAACAAGGCGAACAAGTCATTTCTATGAGTGTAGTTTCCACCTTCCTGTATGGATGTGAAACCTGGACGCTAAATGTCGCGATAGCTATTCTGATTCGCGTTTGAGATTAACTATATGAGAAGGCTTCCCAGTTTCAGTACTCTAGACATACAACCAACAAACATGTAAGGGCAATGATGGAAAGTTTCATTGGAGAGCATTGTGCAAAGAAGACAATTTCAGTGGTTTGACAATGTGATTAGGTGGAAGAACAATCGAGCAAATATCATTTTGCCTAGAGGAACCAAAGAGGACGTGGATTGATAACATCAAAGACTGGACTGGATTGATCTTTGACCAGCTCGTACGAGGACAGAGAACTTTGGAAATTGTGTGTCTCTCCAGTCTAAAGCCATCACCCCAATGGCCCCCTAGCTATAGACATAGAGAAATAGATATATATAAAGACGCATGTTTTGATATTCTCTATCCAGTGATAAAATGAACCAAAAGGTTAATATATCAGAATTTGATTTTTGGATTACATTTAATTATGGTAACACTTTCCGCAAAAATGATACATTAAAAACATTACCTCTTGGATTTATTGATTGCCCTCCGTTGTGATTCAACCTCAGAACGATGATCTTTATATCACCTTGGTCTGGGGCGGACATTTTATAAATGAATTTAGAAGAGCAGCAACGACACCACTTACATTACATTCCAGATGTTAAATCTACATCATATGCAAAATTTGAGGAAAAATGAACGAGTCCGTTTTATTTTAGGGTCATTTGTCTATTACTGGTCTTTACATGTAGCCCTATGGAGAGTGCCCGTTGAGGGCGCTATAACCCCCATTTTAGGAACAAAAAATGTGATTTAAAAAAACCGAACACGTGCAAATTTTCTAAAATTTTCAGAGTATGTAGTATGAACATGTAGAAATATAATCAAGTAGTTGCCCTACTACTACCTGTCTACACTTTAAATAATAATTAATTACTAGCTATTACTACCGTAGCAACTGTGACTACGGAAGTCATTCTGTGGACTTTAAAAAGCAATAACCACGTAATTACACTCAAATCGGGTATAATATTGATTAATAGATGGATTTTAGACATTTTACCTATTAAGGAGATGAAATATAAATCGGAACGTGTTGTGAATTGACATTTGATCAAGAGATTGCATATAACTTAGCATACAGATGCACGCATGCATGGTACCTTCAATTTGCAAAATGTCTGCTCATCGCAAAGAACATGAAGAACGATGTGACGGCAAAAAAAACATCTATGACGGATCAACTGACCCCAGAATTTCAAAAGACGTTCCTGGTCAATATTTTGGATCCATCATCAAACCATTTCTTGTTTGTTTTGGCATCGCGGGGCTCTACTTTCCACAGTGGAATCATCGTGATCGGTGTAAGAATAGTGGAATCCGTAAAACTGGATTGATCCTTCACCGAGGCTATTGTTGCTGTATCTTTATCTTCATCTGGATATTAGTTTGGAATGGTCGATTAAATTTTAAGGGACTCTTTGGAACGTCATTAATACAACAAGTAATGCAGCTGGTCAGCTCGTGTCAAATTGCTACGATTGTTACAATGTTCATTTGGGCATCAATACGCAGACGATACGAGTATCTTATTACTACATTTGATATCATCTTCACCCCAACGATAATGACGAATAACTACGATAGACTGAAGAAAATTGCAATTGCTCTTGTTATCATGGCCTTTCTGCAAGCTGCAGTCTCTCAAATCTGTATTACATTTTTATTAATTAGAGATCTGGAGTCCTTCAATACTTCTTCTATGCTTTTTCAAAACGATTTCCTTATGGACAACATCAACGACCCAATTAATATTCTAAATTATATGGCAGCCATTTACGCGTGTTTTGTAGTCAGTTTGCCCACTATGTTCTTTTGTTTCCTTTGCTATGTTTTATCCACCCGTTTCAAAACTGTTAATAAAACACTGGGAAAGATGTTGACGTCAGATATGACAGCAGATGTAGATCTCAATCAACAGTTGCAAGATCTTCGCATTGAACATGCTAACATTTGTAAAGTCATACGACACACCGATAATCTATTTTCACCGTTTTTGTTTATCCTGTTCACTGGCGCCATTTCTACCGTTTGTTTGATGATGTATTTCATATCAGAAGGGGTCTCTATGATATTTCTTCTATTGGGAATAATTTTAAATTTTGTGTCTATGGTCTTGCTGGCTGGCTTTAGCTCTGGTGTTCACGAAAATGTAAGTATAGATCGTTTGCCAACTTTGGTACACGAAGACGAAATGACAAAGTGGGAGTGATATGGAGTTGTAGTTAATGTTCCGATTGTGAATAGCCGTTTCGTTCATCAAGTCCGATGTAAATTACCACTATAAGTTGAATAACAAAATAACAATTTACTAGGCCGAACTCTGAAAAAGATACGGATGAGAAAAAAAATCTTCCTTTATAAAAGTAATCGTCTCTGTATTGCAGGTTTTCACTTGAAATCATTTTTGGGGTGCAACAAACCATTGTGGTGTTTGAAATGTTATTAGCATCATCTGGGTGTGGTATAATGCATTCTTTTTGCAAAAATGTAAGTCAGGTAGTGAACATCTTGGTCACTGCAATGAATTTGCAATTGATTGCTGCTTATTTCGAAGATAGATACTTTTAAATTCACGGATACTTTTAAATTCACGCCATGCGCAAATCGTTGGAATGGGGTAGTAATCACTGGCACATTTGATAATGTAGTGAACGCATTTCTTCGTTGCGTCTTTATGTCCAATCAACTCCAACTGTTCGAAGTTGTTGACAAGATCTCGAATGAAAAATCTGAGCAAGGATTACCTGACTGTGAAGACAACAAAGAACTTCCGGATAAATTGACCGCTTTCGTTTCTTCAAGGAGCAGTAACATCAGGCAGGCAATTGATCAGGCTCCACAAAAATACTTCTGTATTCAAGTTTTACTTCTGTATTCAAGAGTTTTACTTCGTTCCCTGCGTTTCAGCATATCACCTAGAAAATGGTATCACTTTTTGTTTTTGCTCTTGTTGATGCTGCTGTCGTTTCTAGAAGAATGCCGAAAATGGTATCACAATTAGCTTGAGTAATTTGTTGGTTTATTTGAGCTTATCGTATCTACAACGATATTACTATTTGGTTGTACTCACATCAGTAGAAACGCCTTTTTAAAGCCTTATCCTGGTAGATTTACATCGTCGAAACGTGCCCAAAAATCAAGGGCACATTCAGTTTCAAGTTGGATAGTAAAAAACCCACATAAATAACAAGTCATAATAACAATTTTCAATATACAATAAACAAGGTAGGTTGAACATTTTTCATGTTGTAGTTTCAACCTTAAATTGCAAACATGTCACCAAAAACAATTTGATTCCATGTTTTGAGTGACATTATCGCCTCCTTGATTCCTATCGGTTCAGCGATGGACCCAGACTCTTGTTCACAATGGACATATGCTCTTCTCTTTGTACACCTCCATGCCCAAGGTTTGGAAGCTCTTAAGATTGCTTTAATCGTCGCTCTAATAAGAGTCCTTCCAGCCACAGCCACCATTCTCCGACTTAGTGAACTGGTTCTCAAGTACAACAGCTTCAGCGCCAACGGCCAATATTTTCTCCAAGTTAAAGGAGTTACTATGGGCTCCAGACTGGTTCCTGGTTTTGCCTGTATTCATGTTGGTTATCTTGAGGAGAAACAGTTCCGTGCATACAAGGGACCGGTTCCTAGTCTCTTCAGAAGGTACATCGACGACATTGTAGGAGTCATGAATGGACCTCGGGAATCTCTGGAGGAATTTATTCAATTTATGTGCTCCTTTTCCACATCCCTCAAATTCAATATCAGATACTTCCGTCAACTTCTTGGAACTCACCATTAGCATAAACTCTGACAAGCTTGCTACCACGGTTTACTACAAACCCACAGACTCGCACAGCTTTCTTTTGTATTCTTCCAGCCACCCCAACAAATGCAAGCAATCCATTCCTTATGCCCTGTGTAGACGCCTTCGCCGCATCTGAAGTAAGGACAGTGACTTTGTGAACAAATTGAATGAAATAGCCACGTTCTTCCAAAAGCGCAACTACCCTCCCAACATCATTAACTCATCTGCAGAACGCATTCGTGAAATAGATAGAGACACCGCACTGGAACCATCCACTGCTTCTAAAGAATATAATATGGACAGAATCCCTCTGGTCATGAACTATCATCCTAGAAATATTCCCATCCGGAACATCATCTTCAGCAATCTGCAAACCCATTCCAGCACTAGCACCAAGGACATCTTCAGCAAACCTCCCCTTACGGCATATCGTCGCGAACGCAACATCAGAAATCCTCCTAAGACCCTCAACCCACACCTGGCACCAATCCTTTTAAGAGACCACGATGTAAGTGCTGCACCTTTGTACTTCAGGTTCCTCATGTCACGGGACCTAATGACATCACATCACCTCCAGATTCACTTGTACATAGAATAATTTGATTTATGCCATTATTTGCAAACAATGCCACAAGGTCTACATTGGTGCAACCAAAACTCCTCTGCTTTTCCGGACATCGTAGGTCAATTGATAACAATGAACCCGGTAAACCAGTAGCCGCACATTTTAACAGCCAGAACCACAGCTTGGAAGATGTTAGCATCACCGGTATATTATCCATCATTGGCAACACAGACAAGGAACGTCATACAGCTGAACAATCTCTTATCCACAAACTACAGACTAATAAACCGCTAGGACTCAATACCAAGTTTGATCTTTTAAGTTATAATTGGCTCTCTTGTTAACATTCCATGTTTTACACCATAACCTGTTCTGCATTTGCTTGTGTATTTGACACCATGGAACCTATATTTTGTATATATTACATATTAATTTATTATATAAAGAAGGGTCTTTAGTCCGGCAAGGTCCGTAGAGCTGGCAAAGTAATTGCTCGCGGGCAACTCAACCCAAACCTCCACGTGGTGTCGGATGGATAACGCTAACTTGGGCTCTGGGGAAGTCAAGCTAGCGTAGGATCATGCAAAGTAATTTGACCACGTTTTAGCCCTTCCTCGGCTGACTCAGCCTGGTGTGGCTCTGAAGAGACACCGTTTGGTTTTTACCACGCAGACAGAGGAACAATCTGGATTTTAGTGTACGAGCAAATACAGCAGGAGATATCAACGAGCTAGGCATGAAGAGGATAGAAATAAATAAGATGCAGTGAAGCAGAAAATTACGTATTGTGACTGAATGGAGTTATACAGGTGCAACTTGACAAAGGAGTGAGTACTGGCGCAAATAACCTCAGTAGTTGAAAGCGCCATACAAATCAACCAAAAAAAAAAAGTAAAAAAAAGCGACATGAGGTATTGGGCTGGCTGGGGTGGCTACGGGGCGTTAAAAATGAACCCTTAACCGCTAAATTTGGATATCCAAATAGATTTCCCCGCAGGGTAACAAAGAACCACTAAAAACCGCGAAATATGTATACACCCAAGAAGCGTAAACTATAACTTAGCCCCCCATATAATGAGGGAAATTACGGTTTTAAAAAGTAGACTATATATTCTATGATATCAAGGTCACTGGGCTTTCTTGTCCTGCGGGCCCTTCTATATTGGAACTCACTTGGAATGTTTAGTCGTCGTATGGGAACCCCCAGTATCAATACAAAAATATCAAGGCCGCATGGCCAGCAGGCCTGAGGCCGGAGACTCCCGTACGATGACTAAACACTCCAAGTGAGTTCCAATATAGAAGGGCATCGCAGGGCAAGAAAGCCCAGTAACATTGACACCATAGAAATGTGAAGACATCAAAATAATCTTCACATTTTTAATGTCCTCACTTATATTACTTTACAAATACAAAGGCTTTGACATGTATAACATGTATAAGAAAATAAATGAACACTTGATTATAATTTTTGATTTAACTATTTATTGTTTCTGCAGGCACATGCAGCAATAGAGCACCTTCAAGATTACACAGGCAAAGGACCACACGATGAAGGATTCTTATTACAGGTAAACGCAGTAAACCGTGGACACTTCCCTGCTATATAGTGCAATATTTTCCTTAGCTGTCTTTTTTCCGATATCAAACTCTCACAAAAAGTAAAATATTGACTGGGAATGGGTCACATCATCATAGGTATCGTATTATGTTATCGCCAGAACGACGATTACCACTCTGATGACAGGCTGCAAGCAAACTGGATTAATTGTACAGAAAGGCATATAAAGCATTAGCCAAATGGTTGAACACACACACTCCCTTTAAAGGGATTTTTATCCCTCCATATTCCACACATTATGTGCCGCACAGAAGGCCTTTACAGCGCCATCTTCAACAGAAACATAATCCTTGCTATCTGCAATCAAGGAAGTAGTTGGCACAATGTGTCATTCTCTTCATTGCCGATCTGGTAATTCACTGAATCAATAGGCCTATACCAATGTTGACGCCTGTAAGCATATGTGGGTTTATGACCAAAATAACCTCATATTTGGTCATTGTAGCCTAACAAGTGCCAATTTATTCCACTTCTGCACCATATTTCACCATTTTAGCTTCAATATCGCAAACATTTTTCCGGCGCTTCGCGCGCACTTATTCTTTCGCCAAACTCTACTTTAAGAAATATTTGATTTATATTTCCAACCCATACAATGTCAAAAGAAATCTACGCCATTGTGGCCCACTCTGGCATAATAAATGTAAATTGCCACCCCACTCCCCCAATCAATGTTGTTGATATTACTTTCGACATTGTGCCCGCCAATCTCCGCAACATTTTATTGAGGGGGAAAGGAGGAGGTTTGTACTTTGCATCACACATGGATGATTGTATGGACCAATCCATTCTCCCTTATCAACACATTACGGGAATTTACTTTCTCCCCGGGGATAGCCGACGTAAAACAGGCGTTGCGCATTTTCATGGTGATGTGCTCCCATGTCCGGGAGCGCGTTTAGGAGTTGCATTAGACTTTAGAGAGTTTGCGATTTACGTATGTATCATACATGTACGCAAATCGCAAACTCGTTCGCCCTACGTATCATTGAAACGTACGTTTGGAAATCGCAAGCTCTCTAATCACCCTCATGTGTGACGGGATGTTCAATAGTTCCACGGGCGTATGAAACGTACGTTTGGAAATCACAAGCCCTCTAATATTATCGCCATGTCCACTGAAGTCTAACCATGCTAACAGGCGTATGTTCTGGAATTTCATAGTAACAAGACATTATATAGCTAAATGCAGAACACCGACAAAATTATAGTAACCATGTGTTAAAATAAATAAAACAAATTAAAATATGATAGAAATTGAACTCAAATTCTAACTAATTTTTTGTTATCATTATACAGATGACTTTGTTTCTATCCAAACTAAATGGAGCGCCAATTGCTTTCACGCTCTGGAAGATGATCCCTATCACCAAAGGATTTCTTCTCACGGTAGGTTTTATATTATCACGATTATTGGTCAGTCGGTCCGATCACATTAATTTGTAAAAGCTATAATATCCCACCATTCTATGAAAATTGGTCTTAGAAAACCACTCCTTTGAATTTATTTACGGATTTCTTCATCCTTCTTCTTTTTCAGCACTTTTTGTAAGTTTTTTTTATAGGGGCTGTGTAATCTCAGAAATGCATTATAGAAAAAGGACAAAAAGTGCCATAACTTCTATATTGAGAATATTCACGCACGATATAGACCAGTTTATATATTTGAAAAAGTAAAAAGTAAAAAGTCTAAATTTAGACATCTGTAAAAGCAAAATTTTTAGAGAAAGTCACAAAAAATGCTTTTTTGCCACTTTTTTTGTCATAAGATAAAAACTTTTATTTTGGCTTTTGTCAAGTTTATGGGCTTCAGACTTCATTCTGTACTTTGTTCGACCTAAAAGTACATGCAGGTGACTAGACACACTGAAGTATTTGATATGGGTGCTCTACACGCGAAGCGGGATCCATATCAATGCGAACTCATGGGATGCGTTTCAATGTGATTTTCTCATTTCTCTTGTGCGAAACCGCGCGAGCAAACGGATTCGCGAGTCAGGAAACTTACGCGAACATTTCCCGGATGCAGATCCGAGTGCCGCGTATAGACATTTTTATATGGATTTCATCCTGAGATCGCATTGATGCGCATTAATCTAGATCCCGCTCTCGTGTGGAGCCACCCAAAATAAACAATGATAAAATAAGTGCGTAGGTAACTCCTTTCAATAAGGCTCTAGATATCAATTCGAATGAAGGTCAATAATGTCTTTCCGTTGTTTTGTTTCATTGTTTTTGGCGAGTACCCATCGTCGTTTGTTCTCGAATGCGCCGTTCCGGACGTACATTTGGCAAACCGATTTTTGTTATCAAGTTGCTTGTTCATAGTCAATTTTACCGGATAGGCACGTCCACATGGATGACTTGTTGCTTTTAAGCAACGAGCAAAAACTAATTTGATAAATCCGCCGTGTGAGGCTGTCTTGAGGATTCAGTTTGTCTCCAAATTTATCCCCAAGAAATTTAGGTGATTTCGCGATATCCCCGAATTATCCTCCATTCATAACCTCATTAATAAACGCGATGCGTGCGATCCAATCATATTTTATTATTTGTGAAAACGCGAACGCAAATCGAGGTCATTTATTTATTTATTTATTTATTTATTTGGAAAACGCTTTTATAACAGCGGCACCCACCGTCTTGGTGGTGCATCCATATAAACAAAAGTTAACAAGAATTAAAAGATGATACTGAAAGTATTTACAAAAAGTAACAATACAAACAGAAATACAATTGACCGCAAAATTCGTAATTGTTCCAATGTCGCACACAATTGACTTCTGTGGCTGCCGTATTTGGATTGCGCGCTACCATATTTGCACAGATTCTGATACGCACTTTTGTTATTGGTCGTATTGTTTTAGCCTGATCGATTTTGGGAAAGGGAAGATGTAAAAATTGTTTAATTTTACAAACTTTTGAGGAAAATTTGGTGTTATTTTGTAAAGTTAAAAGATCAAAGTGACGGTTATGAATGAGGTTAATAACTTTGCATCGGTTATATGTCGGGCATTGTGAAAAATCTAAACATTTTGCTTTGGACCTCGGAATATCCCTCGGGGCTGCGCCCCTCGGGATATTCCTCGGTTCCAAAGGCAAAATGTTTAGATTTTTCACAATGCCCTCCAAATAACCGATGCGCAGTTATTAACCTCTAACTAAGTGGTCTAGTCGAGCGAGTGCTATACTGCCGTGCGAACAAGTCATTTTGCGATTCTCGAGTGCCGAGCTTAACCTATGACATGACATAGATATGTCATACTGTCATAGGTTGTAATTCTAAAGCTGATGGCATCAGGCGTCGCAAAAACTCGAGGATTCCAGTCTTCAATGGAGTCGTGTGTGCACGCAGTTGGGATTTAACTTATTTATCGCAATTCTCGAGTACGCTGATTCTCAAGAATTTATGACCGTCTGAACGCGACTACTGAAACCGGATGTTTCCGAAGACAATCTCTCATGCCTGAATTGTCCATTGTACAATGTTGCCTGGACAATGTTGTTGGAGTGTGAAAACTAAAATCTTGTATCATTTCCATATTGAGATCAGTATCAATATAATCAAACTAACAAGAGTTCATTTGCTTGCATTATGACCCTCTTATGATAGTACTTTTTGGTGCAAAGAATATAGCCTATACATAAATGACCAGACTTAAGACTTATAAAACAGAGCCAAATTGCGTGAATGAAAAGGCAACTTTTGATGCAATTGCATGGACAATTTCACATTTTCAGATGTTTTGCGGACCATCAGATCAGAATCGTTAATTTCAAAATTGTGAAAAAAATCAGGTTAGATGGTTTTGTATAGTAAGCATCATATTGTAGCTTTGGATAAAATGTCCATAAAAACGTTTTAAGATGTGGTTGTCCAACTGCTTACTCAGGATAAATATTTTGGTCTTATTTGAGCTCCCTGACATGCCTTGGGACTTCAAAACAAAATAAAGCATGTTTAATATGAGAAGAAAACATCGAAGGGTGCAACAGACACACAAATGTAACTGAAAATTGCCAGATCTCGACTACGTTTGAGGGTAATGTCGTAATTACATCCTATTTCAAGCAATGGATGCATCTTGACGTGGTGATAAACAGATTGTTAATAACCTTGTACTTACAAAATACAAAAACTGTGCATAAGTCTTATTTAATTTTAACTTATGAAACAATTAATATGATTTGAACCAATGCTCACTGATCGAAGTCAACAACCTTATATGAAAAAAAGGTTATACGAAGGCTATTCTGAATATGTATCGGTTTTGTTGTGCAAAAGACATGATACCCATTAGCATTACCCAGTAAAACTGCATCATCTGCATGCATTGTATATTGATGAAATTATTTGAACAAAAATAAAGTAATTTAATCATTTTTAGAAATATTGCTGTAATAGCCCTTTAGCTATTAGGGGGTATGTGGGCACTTATTGGGGTATGTGGCCGCTTATTGGGGTAGGAGCGCTTATAGAAATCATTTTCAGCAATGAATGCTGGGAAGACACTATAGCATATTTGCAGCAATGCATTCTGGGTAGACATTTACAGTGCATTTCAAATTGGGCAATTAGCCAAAAGCTGAATGGAATCTATGAATGAATGACCTTGTTCACCTGCTTGGGCAGCTTGAAACTTGTTGTAGATTGTCTACTGGATTCTTTTTATCCACTTGCTGCTTTGTATCCACGTGGGGTATTTTCCCCATTTGACCTTTGACCTTGACCTCCGATGACCTTGAAACTACCCGGTAAACAGCGCCTGCCCGGTACCCATCTATGGCTGCAATATCGGAACGATGCGTCGAAGCGCGGCGAAACGTATAGCCGGACAGACAGACAGACACACAACGGCTATTATTTTAGTAGTACTAGTGCACCTGCAGCTGTGAGAGCCCTGATGCTGTGAGAGCACTGGTCGACCTCAATTTTGTTTGCGCATATATATTTTCCCCTCGTATCGAGGATTCCACCCACCAAGTTTGAGCCCGATAGGACAAAGTTTGAAATCCATGACCTTTTGACCCCTCCGTAATGACCTTTGACCTCGGTTGACCTCGATTTTATTTCGCGCATTATATTCTCCTCCTATCAAGGATTCCACCCACCAAGTTTGGGCCCGATGGGACAAAGTTTGAAAATTTGACCTTTGACCTTGACCTCCGATGACCTTCAAAACTACCCGGTAAACAGCGCATGCCCGATACCCATCTATGTGTGAAATATCGGAACGATGCGTCAAAGCGCGGTGGAACGCATAGCCGGACAGACAGACACACAGACAACGGCTATTATTTTAGTAGGCCTAGTACTATAGTGCACCTGCAGCTCTGAGAGCCCTGATGCTGTGAGAGCACTGGCATGATAGCGATACTGTATGATGACCTAAGACCTCGGTGTAATTTTTTTCATGCTCCCCTCATACGAAGGATTCCACCTACCAAGTTTAAGCCCAATAGGGCAAAGTTTAAATTTAGCCCCTACATGACCTTTGACCTCAATTTTGTTTCGCGCATATATTCCCCTCGTATCAAGGATTCCACCCACCAAGTTTGAGCCCGATAGGACAAAGTTTGAAATCCATGACCTTTGACCTTTGACCTCGGATGACCTCCATATAATGTTTTTCATGCTCCCCTCATACGAAGGTTTCGACCCACCAAGTTTGAGCCCGATCGGACAAAGTTTGAAATTTGACCCCTCCGTAATGACCTTTGACCTCGGTCGACCTCTATTTTATTTCGCCCCTATATTCCCCTCGTATCAAGGGTCCCACCCACCAAGTTTGGGCCCGATCGGACAAAGTTTGAAATTTTGACCTTTGACCTTGACCTCCGATGACCTTCAAAACTACCCGGTAAACAGTGCCCGCCCGGTACCCATATATGTCTGAAATATCGGAACCATGCGTCGAAGCGCGGCGAAACGCATAGCCGGACAGACACACAGACACACAGACACACAGACATCTAACGGCTATTATTTTAGTAGTACTAGTGCACCTGCAGCTGTGAGAGCCCTGATGCTTTGAGAGCACTCATTATGATAGCGATAAGTACTGTTTGACCCCAGATGACCTATCATGCTCCCCTCATACGAAGGATGCCACCTATCAAGTTTAAGCCCCTACATGAGCTTTGACCTCAATTTTGTTTTGCGCATCTATTCCCCTCGTATCAAGGATTCCACCCACCAAGTTTGAGCCCGATAGGACAAAGTTTGAAATCCATGACCTTTGACCTTTGACCTCGGATGACCTCCATATAATGTTTTTCATGCTCCCCTCATACGAAGGATTCGACCCACCAAGTTTGAGCCCAGCCCGTAATGACCTTTGACCTCGGTTGACCTCGATTTTATTTTGCGCATTATATTCCCCTCCTATCAAGGATTCCACCCACCAAATTTGGGCCCGATCGGACAAAGTTTGAAATTTTGACCTTTGACCTTGACCTCCGATGACCTTCGAAACTACCCGGTAAACAGCGCACGCCCGATACCCATCTATGTGTGAAATATCGGAACGATGCGTCGAAGCGCAGCGGAACGCATAGCCGGACAGACGGACAGATGGACAGACAGACAGACGGACAACTAACGGCTTTTATTTTAGTAGTATAGATAGATAGAAATCTGTAATGACTTCCAAATAGATGTTCGCAACCTTTTGAATCAAAATTAACCTTTCTTTTCAGAACGTTTCCGACGTACCATATCTGTATTCACTTTAACCAACACATCTTAACAACCAAAATTCATATTTTAATCAAACAACTTTTATTTTGAAGCCAAGATTTAAGAGCTACCATGGGTAATTTCAATACTGACACGTAAGATAACAGAGATGTGATGATGGAGGTAGACCTTTTTGAATGACCCTCGTACAATAATGAGACATGTGATTGTTCGCTCTCTGTTAGCGATCGAGTTCAGCTTTTTAATAGGAATGAATTTTTTTTTTGCAGGTTGCCGGTCTGGTCATGACGTATTTCCTGGTGATCTACCAGACTATTTGAAGGTATCTATTGTCTCAAGGACGTTGATGTAGGCCTACTGAATCGTGTTCCATTCGTGATTTTTATTTTCTCGTCGTCTTGACGAGATTAGATCTGAGACTATTGTTTCGGGTAGGGCCTATAGATTCTACAAGTTCATTAACATATCATGCATAAAAGTGATTTTCAGACTGTAAATATATGTATTTGAAAAAATCTTTTAACTTATTAAAGTAAATAAAAGCATGTCTAAATGCAATTGATAATATTATTTCAATTACTGGTGTGTAACGTTTAGACGTTTATTATGTAAACTATGACATGGTCAATATGGTCAATATTTGATAAATAAAACATATGTTATTATGATGTTAAACGCATTCAGTTGATTCTTCTTTGTTGAGCTGGGTAGCAAGAAGAGCAGATGACGTAGGCTCAAGAATGGTCTTCCACAGGGAAGGGTACTTTTCAACATCTACACGAACGACCAACCAAGAAGTGTGAACACTGTTCGATTCATCTATGCTGACGATCTCAGTATTGGAGCTCAAGATCTAGATTTCACAGTTGTGGAAGAACGCCTCTCTAAAGCTCTGGATGAACTCACACCAAACTATGAAGATAACCGCCTGCGAGCCAACCCATCAAAGACACAGGTGTGTGCCTTCCATTTACGCAACCGTGAAGCCAAACGCTATCTTAAGGTCACCTGTCTGGTACAGCACTTGAACACTGTGAACACCCTGTTTATCTTGAAGTTACTTTATAGTGTCTCTCCGAAGCATCATGTTGAGAAGGCAAAGATGAAAGTCAGTACAAGAAACAACATCTAAGTAAGCTCACCGGAACAAGCTGGGGTGCAAGTGCTCGCACTCAACGGCTTCGGCTCTATGCTACTCAATAGCAGAGTATGCATGCCCTGTATGGGAGAGATCGCCTCATGCAAAGAAGGTAGATTCAGCCCAGAATGCTAGCTGTCACCTGATAACAGAATGTCTTCGAGCAACACCAACTATAAACTCTAGCAGGTATAGTGTCACCAGATGTTAGACATAACCTAGCAACGCTAGCGCCAAGCCACTGATGTAAGACATCCCCTGTTTGGACATGTCCCTCCAGAGAGTTGTCTGAAGTCCAGAGATAGCTTCCTCGACAGTGTAACTCCACTTGAAACATCAGCCAACAGTAAAAGAGTGGCAAAATGGGAGGAGAGATCTATCAATCATCCACAAATTTTGAATATTCCTGTTGGCGAAGAACTAACACCTGGTGCAGATGCAAGTTGGGGTGAATGGAAATGCCTCAATAGGTTAAGGTCTGGTGTAGGAAGATGTAAAGTCAACCTCAGCAAATGGGGATATCGAAAGAATACAGATGTAATCTGCGATTATGGAACAGAACCACAAACAATGGATCACCTATATATATTGTGTTGTCCTCAACTGGGGCAAACATGCACAACTGCTGAATTTACAATGAGAATGCTGAAAAATGTGTGCAGCACTGGCATGACTGGCTGAAACACATTTTATCTTGTGTCGTGGATACTCTAAGAAGAAGAAGAAGTTGAACTCGAAATTATACAGATGTTTATCACAAGTAAAGTATGGTATTCAATAAATGGCCTTAAAAGGTTTATATACATTAGTCACAATAAAAGTTAGGTAAACGTAATGTTTATCGAATGCAAATGAAATATGTTTGATTGGATTTTGTGAGTCAAATTCTGGGGGTCACTGAATTATGACTTAATAATAGTGGGTTACACGTCTGTCATTAGATTTTGGTACCAATATTTTCAGAATATAATACTACATTCCAGTTTATACCACCCCGTATACAAAGGTCGATGTGGGTACGTTTTTTTTTCTCAACTGGCCAAAATGTAAATTAGGCCGTCAGTGATTGCATTCAATATATGCTATTATATAGACCCTATGTTCAAAGGGGCTGAAGGATTTAAGGGTTTGTATGAAACCTCATAGGTACTGCGATTGGGGAACGGTCCGTTTAACCAAGTTGGGAATATTTTCTGAAAATGTTGATGCCAAAATCGAACTTTCGCCAAACTTGGGAGTGCAAGCGTGGCCTAACAGTTAAGGTATTTGACTCTTCTGGTACAAGAGGCCCCGATTCCATTCCCGATGGAAGCATATATCAACAATTTATTATCCGCTCTTTCTATTGCTGCATTTGAACTGTGGAGCAGACGTAATGAATGACAAAGACCTCGCAGCCAGTTCCAATCAGGGTAACGCCTGGCTATCGGCACAATCCTACATGGACACCATGGGAGAACAGTGTCCGACATTGAATGATTCATCCAGTTTAAAATAAATATCAGGTTACCATGGTGATGAAACCGGACTATCCTTCTCAGGGCGTAGCCAACCTCACTGCTCTTGGTGGACGAGGTCACGAAAAGTTATTCTAATTATCGTTAATGCGTGTGGTCACAGATCGTTATTGATCGGAGCTTCACGCAACTGGGACGTATAAATTAGACGTATAATTAAAGACGAATAGCGATATGCACAGAGTTTATACGTCACTGATTCAATGATACACTTGCAAGAGACATGTCAGCCATCAAGTAAAGTAAAATCAAATCAAATAATAACTCATACTACAAGTTAATTTAAAGTTCATTTTGTGTTTTATTATGAATGTGTTGACAGGGTTCGAAACAACAATAGAAAATAATTGTATTAACATGAGACAATGTTTCAAAAAATATACAAATATGTGAGTCATGCACGATCTTTATAGGCAATACATGGGACTTGAGCTACTCGACGTTGTAAGTGAAGCTGCGCCTAATTATTATTACAAAATAATCGGCAGTTTCTTTCTATAATCATCTTAAAATTTGTGTGTTCTGACAACGTCAGAAACCAAGTACAACTTATACAGTGGTAACTTATTAATAATGAAAAAATCATATTTGACACCTTCAAAATGTGCAGTTTAGTGCTCAACAAACTGTGGAGATGCTACAAGGGTAAGACTATACTGGAATGAAATTGAAGTAAGGGAGCGATCACTATTTACGCCAGGGAACGGAGGATTTTCATATATTTTCGCACAAAGATTTTGCAGCCCCCCTCATATCGAAGGGAAATTTTCACGCCCCCCCCCCCTTGAATCATCCATTCCTTATATATAATTTTATCTCCCTTCCAGTATTAAGGTCAAAATTTCAATCGCGCCCCCCTAAAATCCTCCGTTCCCCCTGGCGTAAATAGTGATCGCTCCCTAATAATTTGAGGTACAAATCGTACAAGAACATACAATAGGATTTATTTCATGTGAATTCCACAATATGATTCCAACGTATCTATAGTTTAATTAGGCATAATTTTATATACTATACGTGAATTTTGGAAAGAGTACACCTTTAAAAAAACGTGGTCAAAATGCACCGACTAAAAAACGGAGTCAACATTTTGACAACAAATTAATATTAGTCAACATGTTAACCCAATCTTTAGGCGGTGCATTTTTGTTTTGACAGTGACGCTGGGTCAAAGTTAATCACATTGTTTTAAATGTGTACAAAAGACCGAAGTAGTAGTGTCACATGTACTGAATGATAAACCATAACTTTAGGCAAACATTGTTTCCACAGACAACCTTCTTAAATTTGAGCAAATAAAAGCGACATAGAGCCTATGTCAAAAGTGACCTCTTTTCGTATTAATACTGAATATAATAATTCTCTATCTCATTTTTGTTTCTTAAGAGTTATATGCAATTGCACCAATAACCATTTTTTCTCATCAACTCACCCCTAAATTAACAATAAATACATTTACTTCAAATGTAATAAATATTATTCTCATATAATAATAAAATTTGTCGTAAAAATGCCGCATCGTTACCTTTCTCACAAGGTAATAACCAATAAATTGCATATCGGTTATATGGGTTAAGTAAATTTGCACCAACTTCTTGAGCAAAATGTTGGATAAATTTTACCCATACTATTAAAGTGGCAAACTGAGGTTTTGACATTTTAGTGTGGGAATCTCGACCACTTGATATAAATGGTGGTAGGCCTATATACTATAGGTTTCATTATCATTGAGGTATAGGACTTTTTATTTTTTCGGAGAAGAGCAGGCAGGGCAACTACTTGATTATATTTGTACATGTTATTATTACATACCCTGAAAATTTCAGAAAAATAGCATTGGTAATTTTTTAAAAATTCTATTTTTGTTACCAAAATGGAGGTTATGGCGCCCTCAACGGGCATTCTCTCCATAGAACTGCAATCATGTACAGACCAGTTATAGAAAAACGGCCCTAAAATAAAAACGCCAGATTCTTTTTCCCTCAAATTTTGCATATGATGTAGATTTAACATCTGGAATGTAAAGCAAGTGGTGTCGTTGCTGCTCTTCAACACTGATTAATATCCGCCCCATATATACTAACAGTCAGTATGCTCACATTGCAATCTCAGACGCTTTCAGATCTGAGTCTGAACATCGCCCACCTATAATATGGAATGTCATATTGAACACACAGCTCCCCAGCAAACACAAAATATTTTGGTTTTGGTCAAAACGTTTAAATATCATTTAAATTTAGGCTTACAAAGGTCATAAAACATTTTTTAAACGTTTCATATGAAACAACACCGCATATTTATAATGTCAAAAATTAATGTTATTGCAAAATATTTTTTGACAAACAGTTTTGCAAAATATTTTGTCAACACAATAACATTATGTATGTTTTGCCTTAATCTAACAAAATGTTTTCTGAATGTCATTAAAAGTTGTATACCTTTATATAACCCGACATTTAAAAGTTTTCGGTAAAATGTTTTGTGTTTACTGAGTTCAAATGGATTGAGCATAATCATGTTACAGTCAAGATACAATTAAAACAACTTCTGCATGATTAATATAATCATTATAGGATTCTACATTCCAAATTCAATTACAAGTAGGTAATATACCTTATTGTTTAAGTTTAAGACTTTCATTACACACACTCGCTTTATTATATATAATATATTACATGATTTAGTAAAAATAAAAAGTTTGCAAGTATACGACTACAACATTGCAGAATGTGATTGTAGCCCACCGAGTTAAAAGAAGCAACGGGTGTAATTAATGTTATATAACTCATATTAAAAACGTCATGGAAAAAACCCGAAAACCTCACTTTAATCAACTACTCAAAATAATGCTAGAAAATATTTAGATATGTTACATTTCGAATTTGTTGTATGTATATCATATAAATACATAACGACGGCATGTCCAGTCTTATGAAGAATTCGTTTCTTTCCAAGAAAACCTATTTTGACGTTTTTGAACAGAAAAATAAATAATGATAAAAGCATATAACATAATGTTAAATATATACAATGATCATCAACGAGTACATCATCATGTGTCAGAGCGACTGCTGAAGCCTAATGTATTCCGTTCTCGTCGAATGTTTGCAGCATTTAACAATTTTTAAAACGACGCACCATAACTCCCAATTTCTGTTTTGTCCTTATCTTGTCATAGCATGTTGGGTAACATTACAAAACAGCCAACCTGAAGGCACTGATCTCGGGACGCAGGGTCCGAAACTTAGGCCACAATGCACAAATTATAACGACTACGAATTCACTTTCGACTTTTCTTTCACAATTAATGTACAATTAAAATAACTTCACATTGAACATGCAAAAAAGGAACACGTGATCAAATAATATATATTTTTCTCGATTTGGGTAAAACTCACACCCTTAAGATTTTCAGCTATTGCACATGAACTGAACTTAATTGCGCACTTTTGCTTTTTATAATTTACTGTTATAGGCACTATACCATGACTCTGAATAAAGACTTTGCGTTCATCATCTCATCATCACTTTACCATCACCCCACTGGTATCAACCAGTACATATGAATTATTAATTGCAATGACAACCCATTTTACACTTTTCCCGCTGTTTAAAAATCCGAGGAAGGCGCCATAAATGGTAACTCAAAACGGTTTCATTTCACGGAGCTTCAGGGACCGTTCAATATTAACGCCAGGGGGAGTGTGAGTTTTGACGAAAAAAATCACGTCTCTCCCGCCCACCCCCCACGTCCCCGCAAAATTCCATCTAAAACTTAACATTCCACTCATGGTTCACGTAAACAATTCATCCCACTCCCCCCTGGCGTTAATATTGAACGGTCCCTTAAGGAACAAGCTCACCAGTCGATTGAAACCAACACATAATACTACCTAGAAAATTTAAGCATGACGAAAAGCAAACAATCAAGCAGACATACAAAATTGAGAAAAAATGACGGAAGCGTCTACGTAAACCCTGATTTTAAGAAAATCACCCAGAAAACCATAGGATGTTCCTTTATCATCAATATACGAAGTCACATGCGTGCTATACCGGGGTTTCTTTATGGATCCAATGGTAGGCACTGGGTTTGTACACATAGTCCGTTATTGCGTGTCTTGGAATTGGCCCTTTTATCGTTAGACCATTTGCAGCACCATTTAGTTTTGTATATCCATTAGGCGATTTCTTATTAGCAGGCACATATGTATCAAAAACTTCTTTTATACTGGGATCGTCTCGGACTTTTTCAATTTCTTTCAAATCCGTTGGTATAATCTTCGGTTTTACTTTTATTTCTATAAAGTCATCTGAATCTGAGGATTTTTCTGGTTTTACTTTGTCAAAAACGTCATCACTTCCATCCTCACTTCCATTAGAGTCGCTACCCGAGCGTGGAGGAGTAGAACCCCCGGCTGGACTGTCTTCATTACTGAAGTCATAATGTACTTTTTGGCATTTCAGTAGCCATTTTTGTGAAAGGAGAAGAGCGGTGCAAAACAGAAGAGCAACTCCTGATACGTAGAACGAGTATTCGTAACTGCCAGTGAGATCGTAAAAGAAACCTGCATTTAAGACAAAAATGAAACAAAATGCTTAGATTAGTAAGTTTTACGGGATGGTTTATTCTTTGATCAGCTGAATGAGCTGAGCTGATATATATAATTAAAGAACACATTTCGCCCGGGGGGGCATTTCGTTTGTTCGACACTCTACATTAAACAAAAATGAAAGTCCATTCGTAATGTAAACTCCTCAAAAAAGTTTTTCAAGCATCTACATCTCAGATTTTTTGTGACATGTTCATATCGTGTTGCATATCAATGAACAGCTTGTTTATTCAACTTTACAATGACACCACTTTTGAAACAATCAACTTTCCCACGGCTGAGTACACGTCTTGTGAATGTAGTGGGGCCTCGAACAGAGTGTGCATGCCAAATTGACCACTGTGCAACAAGCTTCAATCCCATCTTCACAATCTCAGACCTAATGCAATCCTTCAAGATGACAACGCTCACCCCACCATAATCTATGCCCCCACAGAGCCAGGGTAATCGACGACTACCTACAGAATGGAATGGCCTACCATCAGCCCAGAACTCAACCTGATTAAGCAGCCAATGCAATCACCATGATCACATTGAATGACCTGCGACGAATCCTGGTTGAACATGTTGAAGATATGAAATGCCATCCCACACCAACGTGTGACCAGGTTGGTGAACAGCATGAGGAGGAGGTGCCGGCTGTTGTGGCTGCGTATGGTTTTTCCACCTATTGTTGAGGTTAGTCACTAGTGTTGTTTGAACACAGAATAATAGTCAATTTGGCACATTCTACATGTACTACATGTAGTATTACATGTAGTATGGCCTCAAACAGAATGTGCCAAATTGACTATATTATTCTGTGCTCAAACAACACTAGTGACTAACCTCAACAATGGGTGAAAAAACCATACGCAGCCACAACAGCCGGCACCTCCTCCTCATGCTACATTACCAAGATGTGTACTCAGCCATAAAAAATGTGATTGTTTCAAACGTGGTGTCATTGTAAAGGGGAATAAATAAGCTGTCCATTGATATCCAACACGATATGAACATGTCACAAATAATTTGAGATATAGATACTTGAAAAAACTTTCCAAACTTTTGTTGAGGAACTTATATTCCTTCTCTATCAAATTTGTAACCTTTGACGACGGTGGGTTCTGCGACGGTAAAAAGTAAAATTTAAGCCAATTACCATCCCAGCAAACATAAAACATTTTTAATTATTCAGTTTGTCTTTGAGTGAGTGTGTATGTTTGTCCGTCGTCGTGTTTTCTTACTTACTGCATTGTACATTGATACCTACCTAGGAAATAAACACCGAGGAGACTACCAATCCCTAGGATCAGATGCATAACACCAATGGCGTCAGAAAGCTTTTCAGTTCCTACAAAGTCCTTTGTCACAACAGGATAGAGAGAGTTGAAGACTCCACTGGTCGTTCCGTAAACAACGGAGAACACAATGGATGTTATATAATCACTGGCAAACACACTTAAAATACTGGCAACGCCGCAGATGGCGTATGCAATGGCGTCGAGATGAGCGGCGCTGATCCAACCATGATCCACCAGCATTCCGTGTGTACATCTGGCGACAAGGCTGCAGATACCCATGGCAGACATTAAGAAGGATGCTTCAATTTTTGAGATCCCTACTGCAACAGCACGTGGGACCAAATAGAATGTTGCCGATGTATACCCGATGGCGTAGCAGAAAGATAACACACACATCATAAGAAAACGGGGATTGTCTTTCATGAGGGGGAGTTGGAAGAAGTCCGTTATTGTTGTACAAGTTCTTCCCACTGATTTCTTTGTTTTCTTTACACCTGGTAGACTACTGATAGATTTTCTTGAAGTTACACTTGGTAAACGAGCTTTACTTTCTCTTCTGATTGAAGCTCGTCTTTCCCTTTCTTCAAATTTAAAACTTTCAATAGTACTTCGTCTTCTGAGCACAGTATATTCATATTTGGGTTTTCTGTAGAGAGCACCAGATACACAGATATTGCCCAGGTAAGCTGCAGTGATAAGAGTTGTTCCTTGCCATCCATAGTTATCAATTAGTAATTGGAACATCGGGGGTAAGGTTATGATGCCGATAGCTACACCAGCATGTGCGATTCCGTTTACCCGTGCAAGTTTCTTGTCAAAATGATATGCTAATACGACCATTGTTGGTTGAACAGCCAAACCAACTCCAATACCTGTATCAAATAAGAAAACAGATATTTATAATTATTGCCATTTAAAAATACACCGGGAAAAATACTAATAAATCTAACAGAATAATATGTTAATGCCACCAATTCCCACTGAGTGCATTTTTCGCATTCAACCAAGGCAGTAGAAATGGGACATACTACTGTGGTGTTGTACTCCGGTTTCGCAGACGGTAGAGAATAGCCACATGCATTAACAATGTACCTATTTTCTAGCACTTCGAATGGCATGCCTCCTAAGAATGTTTGTTCTTTAAATCATTATCAAACTGTTTAAAGAATGGTGAAGGAAAGGGTCTTGCATACACTTGGTGTTTCTGTGGTCTTTCCCATTATAATGAAATATTAATGAAAATGTTGTGAAGCTTTTGTAGAGAATAGTAATAAGGGGTTCTAGTTTAACCAATTTTAGAATGTGGGAGTCGAAATAGGTCACGTTTGAAGGAAAATAATTAGAAATTTCTTGCATAGGTCATTGTAAGTTAACGACCAACTAAAAATATTGTGTTGTCAATGTCATTTACTAGAATACATTGCTACCATTTTATAAGCTGAATTGATACTCTATCGCTCAGCGAAGAGTGATTAGTTTTAAACCAGTGAGATATATTGCGTTGCGAAAAGCGGGACGTTATTGGTCAAAAATTGCTTCGTCGCTCAGCGACGGACTGTAATGAGCTTAGAGTGTGCTTTAAAGTTTAAACTTAGGGAGTGCAACAACCTTTTTGCAAAAACCTAAACAATACTCCTAAAATGACCTAAGGCACCATGCTTCAGAGGCGTGCTCTGTTTCCCGTTTACTGGTAAAATGACGAGTTTGGAACGTCTGTTGTACTTTTAAGATTTACTTTCAAAAACTGTCTACCCACCCACCTTCTATTGTCATTGTTACGTATAGATGCCACATTTCCGTTGCGAATGAGGAGAGAACCATTGCGATTATCATCACTATTCCTCCTAAGAACACGATCTTTCGGCAGCCGAATCGAATTGTGAGAGCACCCACGAATGGACCTGAAGAAGAGAAAAGAGAAAACCAAAATGTAGTCGAATTGATAATTGTGATAGTGCATGTCACATTATAGTAAAGTATTATAGCCTATTAAACATTACAAATAAGTATAAAATGATGAAGGCCTATGTTAACATCAGAGGCGTAGGCCTACCGACCGGGGTGGGGTGGGTGTTGGGCGGGTGTGTGTGTGGCGGGGTGTGTGTGTTGGGGGGGGGCGAAATAACTGGACAAAATTGACTATATAATTTGCGATGTGCACCTCCCATTTGTTCGGTTGGTTTTAGATCAATACCGGGAATCCAATTGACCCCAATATTGTCCCCCCAGTTTACCATATGATTGATTGATTGATTGATTGATTGATTGATTGATTGATTGATTGATTGATTGAGTCCGTCAGTCAGTGAACCAATCAGTCAGTCAGTCATATCATTTATTTTCTAGATGTTTACACTTTAACAATTCATATACATGTACAGCCTGTCTCAAAAAAATTTGTGCAAGTAAAAAGTGCCCTCTTTGGCAATTAGAAAATACTGTTGTGACATGATGCTTACATCAACGTCAAGGACTTAGCTTGCAAATGCCGTTTGTTCTGTTCAATTTGCTTGTTTTAATCTGGAGATATGTTTAGTTAACGACGAAAGGGTAAAATCACATTTGTGCCACTTTTAATAGGGCTGTAGGTCTGTTTAAAATTAAAATCATGTCAACGAAATGTTGCATATCGTATTCGTTTGAAATTTTACTGAGCAATATTGCAATATTGTTACATAATTATTTCTAATCCTTTAATGAATGTTCTTTTATTAACTGTACTCTACAGGTATTTGGATACAATCATGATAACATTCTAAAAAATGGCACAAAAGGGTTTTCATACATTTGTATTCAGTGAAGCAGATCTCTCTGGATTGCCGAAACCAAAATGAATGAAACAAACGGTATTTGAAAGCTAGGACTGCTCCCTTGACGTTGATGTAAGCATCATCATGTCACAACAGTATTTTCTAATTGCCAAAGATGGCGCTTTCCACTTGCACAATTTTTTTTGAGACAGGCTGTAGAAGGAATAAAATGGCGAATCGAACGTTTCATCCATGTAGGCCTGAAATCTTCCATTTGCTTGCTCATATTTGAAAGTGCATTGTCGGATGAATATGCTTCTTGTTCTATACAAGCATATCGGTGGTACTTCCGTCGGACCCATTAATTCCTAGTACATGATGATTAATCATGTTAATCATGTAGGCAATCATGTAGGCAATCGGGTCAATGTTTTTTTGAGTGAGTAAAATTTTGCATCAGCTACTTTGTACTTTCTTGACCTTTTCAATGCTCCAAACACCTGTCTTAGAAAGATTCGTTTCGAATTATTTCTGAAGTTCTTCGATTCCTGGATCTTTGGATACAGTCACAATTTTTCTTGTTTCCATTCCAAACCCAGGCGGCGGGTCGTGTACTAAAAACTAAAGCGGTTGTTGCACCACAAAGCCGAACACTACTAGCTACTACTACTAGACTTAATAGGAGTAGACCCCCTAGACCCCATCAGAGACCCCATGCACCCCGGGACCCACCCCGTTTTTTACCGTTATAACTTATATAGACTGGTTTCTCTTTCATTTGACAGACACCACCCAGGGGTCACACTTTTTTGTTGTATTTTTGTTTTCGCACAGATCCGGGAACTGTGGTTTTCGAGATATAACCAAAATATTAATGTTGGTTTTTTTTTTTAAGGGGTGTCACCCCGAGTATTTACTAGGGGTGACACTCTTTACTATTTTCCATTTCATTTGATGTCACCACTATGTTTAATTTTCGAGATATTTAATTTGAAAAAAATACACCATATGAATATTATTTTATATTTTTATCATATTCTTTACTTTTTATACTCTTTCATTTGGCACCGGGGGGGTATATACCTTCATGGCATTTCGAGATAGCTTATGTTCATTTGAGACCAAAAGGCGGGAGATGGGGTAAGTAAGTAAAGCAAGTAAGTGACATTCGCTCTAAATAGCTGGCCCTGTGCCGGAGCCCTGTGGGTCCAGCAAAATGTTGGTTTTTACGCGCTCATATTCAACAAGTTTCATTACGGTTTTTGACTCAATTCATTTGAGTGTTTCTGTGAATGATCGGTTTGTTGTAACGAAATTATCAAAGTTTTATTCTGTAAAATGTTTAGGAATCCAAAAGCAATATTCAATGTTCTATACTTCGCCCAAATATGGCCTGTCAATCATTTATAATCATTAATTGAAAATAGCAGGAATAACCTTATCTAATAATTCGGATTAATTCCAAAACGTGATATAAAGCTATTCAGGCTAATTAAATATTGGCTATACATGTATCATGAACACATTTCATGTTGTGAACATTTATATTTCGTTTTTCTCAAATAGTTGTTGATCATGAATTGTCATTTTAGGCCTATTGCAAAATAAACCTGAACAGCAATGAATTGCGCAATGCAAACTATAAAGGGGAACCTATAGCCCACTAAACTGTCGCAAGTGTTCAAGTAATGAACTAAACTAAGTAAACACATATGGATACTTGAATGCTATCTTATCTATTGTTTGTTACCTTTGCATTATCATTTTAACAAATCATGTCATTCGGCTTGTTTTGTTCACGAGTGAATTTGATATACGCGCTTTTTAAATTCCGGATTCAAGAAAAGAACAGGACTAAATGTATGAGTTTAAAATAAATTATTTTACTAGTATTCCTATCTGTTATGCTAGATAAAACAACAACTTTTATTTTGACCTAACAAAATAAATTTAATTTGCCGTCAATTTATATAAAAAGAGGGCCATTAATAATTTGCATTTTTATGGTATTTTTGTATGTTATATAATAATCAGCCCTAAAAACCTAACAGCATAGTTGTTTATGCATTCTGAGTCGTCATCATTATCATCAGCATCATCATCGTCGTCATCGTCATCATCATCATCATCATCATCATCATCATCATCATCATCATCATCGCCGTCGTCATCATCATCATCATTTTTATCATCGACGTAATCGTTGTGTACAATTCCGTCTGTAAAAAAAAAATGTTCAGGGTTTTTGTTTGACATCGCAAACTCTCAATTATTCCAAAGGCTTATTCCAAAATACGCATAGCGCTCGCAATTTCAAATGTCCATTACACAATGGGATTTTGGGTAATAGGAACTATTGCAAATCACAAATCACGATAGGACCATGTACATACATCCTCTTCCAAACATAAACAATGCCATAAATAATAACAACAACAACAATAACGACGACTATGCTCTATAACTCCACGAGGGTGAATTGACATGAAACTGATGGTACGATTATACGCCCGGGTTTATACGGCGTACCACAAGGATCGGCGGTTGGACCTTCAAAATTCACAAAGCACATGCAGTGCCCCGCTATAGAAGATATGATTTCTTGCCATGACATCAACATGATCAATGTGATCACGGATGACACACATTTGTGCTGTTCATTTTGTAGCTCTTCTATAAGCCTAGATTCGTGAAACAAGGCCCTATTTTACAAAAAAAAAATCAATATTACTATTAGGCGCTTTGTGTCAGGAGGGGTGCTGCAATAATTATGATAAACCTGATATTACCAGAGTTTAACGATTAGAAACTCTTCCGGCTTGCCAAGGTTCCCTGCATACCAAGATGCAAGTTGAATATTCAAAGTGGCTTCAACACGTTTAATGATATACCAAAACGAGACTCTTTTCTTTCACTGAAATTTAAAATTACCGCGCTTTTTGTTTGTTTCAAAATATCGGGTGACATGATGCAATTCCTTGATAAAGGCAAGGTTGTGTGCCTGATAACACACCTCTGTAATTCAAAGTTCAATTGCTAGATAACGATTATCAAAATGATGCATCAGTTTACGCCGAGTGTTGCAAACTTTTTAAGGTATATGATATAACACATGAAATCTCATTCAAATCTGTTGACCTCACCAGCGATTAAATAAATTAATAAATGAAATAAATAAATAATGACGTTTGATGACATTTTATTTACGCAAAGCGTTGTGACCACGTGCAGGTGTGCACTTTAAGACCTGTGTACCGTGTATGAACAATCATCGGTACCAGAGCACGGAATGATTTTGTTTGTTAGTACATACCGTGCACCACCCGTACCCGAGACCCGTACCCGAGACCCGTACCCGAGACCCGCACCCGGGACCCGCACCCGCGTACCATAATCCTATAATGCTTATTGCTCCATAAAATCCCTTATCCCTAATATAACCCTAATACAATATCGTAATGCTATAACCTTAATCCCATATAAACGCTAATCCTAACCATGATCTAATCCAATCCTAACACCACATTTTGATCAACATTAGTACTTTTATGCCAATAATGATATAAAACTTGTACAAATCATCATGTAATTCTTCGAAAGTTTCATCTTGTGTCCCGCACTATTGCACTTTCTTTTGTCGCGGTCTGCCACTTGGTCAGTGATCAGGTATAGATAGACTGGCAAAATGTCCATGGTAACCAGCAACAACAACAACAACAACAACAACAACAACAACAAAGAAAGAAAGGGGGGGGAGGGTAGAGTTCCCCTTAAAATATTTTCGAGTGAAATCAAGACGGAACGAATGGAATTTTAAATCAAATCAGCCCCTTTTCATGTTTTGCACCACCAACCGGGTGGAATAGATGAATGAATGAGTGAATGAATGAATGAAAAATAACTAAAGTAGGATGTCATTTTCTTCGAAGTTCCCATATTTTGTAACATAAAATAGGAGATCATAACACCCGGGGGCACCATTCAATATGAAATGGATATAGGTGTAGTCGCACTAAGGGGCATTCGGTGAGAGCAAAATGTAAAAATATGGGGTCATTGGGTGAGAGCATGATTTTTGGCATTCGGTGAGAGCAAAATGTAAAAATATGGGGTCATTGGGTGAGAACATGACTTTTTTAATTGAAATTTTGGGTGAGAGCCGAAACAGCGCCATAAAAACCTCGAAAATCGAATTTCTAGTTCGAAATGGCTTTAAATTTCATTGTTTTTTTCAAAATAAGTAACAAAATCAGTGATAAATGAAAGTTGCTGTTCAAATTGAACTTCTAAGGGTCTTTGGGTGACAGGTCAAATGGAAAAATAGGGGGTCTTCGGGTGACAGAGCCCCGGACAGAGCATGTGTTCGTAAAAAAATATGGGGTCTTTGGGTGACAGCGATGTTGAAAAAGGGGGTCTTAACAGCCCTATTATACATACGCGTCACCTCCAAAGTTGGAGTGCCCCCCCGGGCATAACACACTTGCATTGATAGGTGTATTGTCGGATGACTAGCTGCAATAAGTAGGACTGAATCTTGGGCTAAATTTTTGCGACGTTTCTTTAACACCCAATCAAAACAATTTCACATACAGAAATGAAAATACTTAAATTTTGCAATAAATGAATATACGAGTATAATACTCACTGTGACAAACAAAATCTGAATAAAAATGGGCAATGACCCGCACAGAGTTAAAAGCAATTTGTATACAATGGCACCAACGCTCTGAGACCTTATGAATAATTCATGCAGTAAATGGAGTATTAAAATTAACAGCATTATCTCCGCTGTTTAGTGGATGAACCCAGTATAGTATAATGTTGCTAGGGCAGAAACTGGTGAGACTCACATTGTATTGCATACGTACATTGTGGAATCTCTACGATTTTATCACAATAATGCTACATACAATTCATAGACAGATACAATACAGTTTATCATTCATTGCATACTAGTATGTATAATTTATGTGAATTAGATGGTTTTCAGGATTGCACTTTATTGTGAATAAATCCAGGACGATTCCCCGATAAAGGAAGGAAGGAAAGAGGAAGGAAGAAAAAGAAAAGAAAGAAAGGAACAAAAACGAAAGAACAAGAGAGAGAAGGGGAGAGACAGGAAAGAGGAAAGAGAGGGGGATAAAGAATGAAAGATAAAAGAGTTAAAAAGAAAGAAGCAAAAAGAGATAAACAAGGAGAGAAAGAAAGAAAGGAAGGAAGGAGGAAAAGGAAAGAAGAAAAGAAAAGGCTATGTTACTAGGGTTTAACTCACATACAATTACAACTTTGAGTTCCGAACTACAAAAGTTCCTAACTATAAAATTCCAAACATTTTGCTTGGATACAACTTTTATAGTAGGTCACATGATCTTGTTGTTGTCACGTGCTTGTACTTGAACTTCCACCCGCCAATAGCCTAAGGCAAAAGCATAAGCACATTACTTCATGTTGATCTCAAGTTACACAACATTAATAAGGCCATGGTTTGATGTAAAGGACCTTTTTCTACCCTCTAAATTAAATGTGTTGGGACTGACTGTCCCACGTACGTTTGAGGAAAGGTGTCTGAAAATATGTCTGAATATGTATTCATTTCGTTGCACTTCAATTTAAAAAAAAAAATGTGGCACACAAAATGAAGATACATTAAAACATCAGTTTTGTAATATTTTAATCAATCGAAATATTGCCATGTATATATGATATTTTGTCACTAGTAATATTATGTAAATGGGTATTTGAAAGATATAGTCTATTATTTTAATAGTTAATCCTGATAATAAAATTGCAGAAGAAAGTTTATCTTCTAGTCAGTTCTAAAATTGCACATGAATATTGCGCAAGTAAACGTTTCTTGCTCAAGAATCGAGCGCGCATACGACCTTGGTGTTAACTTTGAAAGGATTCGAGTTTCTTTTGTCCTTTTTTACTTTGCTAACTCTTTCTGGTTCAGCGAATTTTGTTTTGATCATCATGCGATGTGGAAATCGCTCAAAATGTTTTGCTACCAGTGGGTTGTTAATGTATGGCCTGACGGAATATATCACTTCATTGTTATATATATTTTGACAGGTAAACAAGGCGAAACAAAAGTTTATTTCCAGGATCTGCGATGATCACGTAGAGCAAAAAACATCCAGGCAGCAGGCACTATTAATTAAACGAACTAAGAAATTGATTAATTAGTGCTGAAAAGCAGAAACAGGTACCACAACATCCTTAATAAAAAATATCATCATGAATGGACGTTTCTTACCCCCCTAAACTGATTAGGGGCCATGATTTTATTCATACCCTCCATATACATTCGTAAATGACGGGTTCTAGGATTAAAGATTTGAACTAAATTGATTATCTTCATAAAGCCTAGAACCAAGAAAGGTTCTTTATTATTTGGACATGCCTTAAGGTTCCTCTATACAAAGTCTCAGAGATGTCATGGACCTAATTTGTGCCGGGATTTGTGCCAGTGTGGGATCTTACACACTTGCTGAAATGACTCTGTATAAATGTATATAAGTTGGTTTATATCAATATGTTTTCAACTATTTAATGATATAAATAAACTTTATAGAGATAACATTGTGTTAGAAAATGGACTTTAAACTTGAGAGCCGATACATATGGTAAACACACGGTGAATGAACTTAAGTAAAATGGGGACAGGGAAGTGTCATCCTTTCATTGCTATTTTTTTTTAAAATCCACGTTTTGCTTCTTTAAATATGCCTGACTTAGTTTTGTAACGTGAGATTTATAATTTATAGCCTACGTCTAACAATACACGCTTAATTCCAAGCGAGTTTCTTTGCATCGATTATCTTTTTCAGTACAAAGTGGAACAAAATCCATTATCTTTGATGCAAACAAAATTATTTGTCGAGCCTAGGAACAGCCCTGTGACACACCTCCTCCGAACCACCAATCAACGACAAGCGTACTTTTTGATGTCAGTCATGCATATTCATTAAGTGTTTTGATCGCGCGTTCTCTTGTTGCATAATTAATGCTTGGATTACTGATTGGGTTCAGGTTTATAGGTTGCAGAATGCAGATGGGTCGAACGTTGAGTGATGTATGTTTTGTCATCTGTCGAGTAGGTATACCATATGTGTGAAACATGATTGTTCCTATCTCCTATTTATAATGATGAAAACCTCTTTAGATATGTTTAGATGTGATACAACCATCTGCACAAACATGCTCAAAAGTATGAAATCGCGTGAAGAAAACATTGTCATTTTACACATGTCTAAATTAAAGATGGGTTAAAACAAAAGAACAATCATTTTTCCCCAACAAAACAATGGTTTAACACCCGTAGCAATTTATTAATAGGCCTAAAAAACACTCGGAGACAATTAATAACACAAAGTGGTCAGAAATAGTAATACGTCTCAATTCAGGAAGGATGTCGAGACCTATTCACTCAGTTTGTTCCAAAGTCAGGAAAACGCTCTACATTGTCATGATGGTAGAAGGTGGTGCAATTGACCTATATGATCAGCTGATGATAGTTGTTGCAATAACAAACAATCGCTATTTCGAAAGTCAGTCATAATTTCAACCAACCATAACAAATCGGATGGTATAGTCGCGCTGGTTTAATAAATTCAATAATGTCATTTTTCACTTAAGATATTGGGTAATCCATGCAATCATTAAATTGCAAGCGATGTTGCAAGTCAATACATGTATTGATGGAAATAAAAAGTGCATCAACCATTCTACATAAATTTGTTTTACAAATATCTTGGCAATCTGTGCATATTTGTGATAAATCATTAAGTGAATAAAACAACACATAATCTGTAAATCCACATACAAGCACCCCCACATCTCCACCCCCCACACACACATGCACAAAGAAACTGACAAATTAGCTTAAATCGGAGAGACTGAAAATGGAGACTGAGAGGAAGACATGAAAGTGAATAAATTAATGATATATTTGGCTTACCTGATACAAACCATGCCATTGTCAATGCAGATCCAGCCCATGCTACAGATGCAGCAGATGCATGGAAGAAACTTTGCCATTCCACAAAGAAAACACCCATAGATGCTACAAAACCTTCTGTTAACATTCGCACCAAAAACGATCCCAAAAGCACCATCCATGCCCAGCCACCATCAGTGGGACGAGTTGGCAATACACTTGGCTCCGGCATATTTTTGAAGTAGTAGGCCTATTACTACGTTTTGCAAGAAAAAAAGATACCCCTAACCCTACATAGGGGTTTTAAGGGGATCGGGCGACTGGTATATCTCTTACTGCTGTTTCAACGATACTGAAAAATAGTGACATATTCTCCCAATCAGCTGGTCCCGATCAGCTGTTTGTGTAGTGATTACGAAATCCTGCTGTCACTTTGCTGATATCCGTAGGTTGTTTATATATGTATAGTGTAAGGACAATTAACCACGGAGCAAGCTACAGGACGTGAACATGGTGACAAAGGCTCTTGGCATACGCCTCACAATAAACACGTAAATCGCACCACTAAGTAGAAAGTGCGTGAAATGTACAAAATGATGGCTTTTGGTCGTGGGGTTGAGGGTATTAAATGTCCGTTTGGTCCCGCCTCCCTTTCAAGCTTCAGTTGACAGGCAGAAAAACACCCATTGTGTGTTAAGTTGATAGGTTTGTTCCATGTATGGTTTCTGTTTGTATGCATGTGCGTGTATGTACCAGCTTCTTGCACAATAATACTGAAAACGTAAATTTTAGTTGATATGAACTGAAACCTTAGCTGAAACCTATAAACTGAGTAAACCCAAGGGCAAGGTACACCACCTTGACGCGGGGAAACGAGTAAAATACAGACTAGACAGTGCGGGGGGGAGGAGGTACAAAACAGAAAATGTAGGTCGACAGAAACAATTCAGTTAAAGTCATAATGTACGATCTTTTTTCAGAATTTACCTTTATTTTTTTCAAAACCGATTTTTTGGCATATTTGTAATATTTACACATGTTCTAACTTAAATCTATGAGCAAACTGTCAAATTCGTCCTATTTGTAGTAAAACGGGACGATTTTCTGTTGGTCCGACATAAAGTCATAATTTTTTAGATTATGACTTTATGTCGGCCACGATCGTAAAACCGTAGTCTCCTACAAAACTAGCTTGGTTACGCTCCCTCCACATGTGGAGGGCGCGTAACCAAACTGGCCGCGTAGGAGACTAACTCTGAGGCCGCACTCGCTGTCCTAATCCAAACAGTGCGAGATGTTTCGAGTGATAGAGGTGAAGTTTATGATGTTGTTTCTTTGCAAATTCCCAATGTTTTTCGCGTCCAAATGTATTGGGAACTTTCATAATGATTGCATATTATCATTTTAGAAGAAAAAAAGAAAAATCTAAAAATTTAAAAAGATCGTACATTAAGGCTTTAAGTGCTGGACCTGAAAAAAAAACCTGTTAATTTTTGGCCATAGTCTGTATTTTACTCTGTTTCCCCATGCACGTCAAGTTGGTGTATACCTTGCTCTTTTTCTTTCCAGTTGTCAAGGTATCCTCTTGTATCATCCTTGATGTGTTTTGTGTCCTCGTTCCACTTTCTAAATTAACCAGAATATTAGTGAACTCGGGAATAGCTGTATTAAGGGGGGGGCTCACGGGCTCACGGCTATTTCCACATTGTCGATCCATTTACTTATTTGGTAAACAAAACAACAATTTCTCAATATGAACATGTTCAATAACGCCGGTATCACGCATCATGATTTGTAGAATAATATTCATCGATTCTTGCTTAGAAAGGACATTTGAATTATCAAAATGAGCTGATGAGGTCTCTAAACGCTGTTACTATTTCTGAACCATGAAATGGTATCTCACAGCTTGTATATTACTTGCCGGGGTTGCTTGCTTACTTTGTTACTAAGTTAAAAATGGACATTTCTCGAAACGTCACGAAGGTATGATCACTTAGTGGTGTCAATGAAAGCGCAAAACGTAAAGAATAAAGAATATAATAAAAATATTTCCCCACCCGGAAGTGACACTCCTCTTAGAGCATGGGTCAATATATTCATATTTTGGGTCCTTTTTATATCTCGAAATGCCAAGAAGGTAAAAATCCTGAGTGGTGTCAAATGAAAGAGAACAAAGTAAAGAATATAATAAAATAATTTCCTCACCGGGGCCTGGGGTGACACTACCCATAAGACCTGTGCAATATTCATATTTTGTGTCGTTTTCATATCTCAAGATATGACCCCTCGAGTGGTATCAAATGAAAGAGAAAAGTGTAAAGAATATAATAATAATAATTTCTCCACTTCATAAGATCTATATGGGTCAATATTCTTCATATTGTGGGTATGAACCCGACTGATGTCAAATGAAAGAGAGAGAAAAAAAAAAGAATTTCAATACAAATATATTCCCCACAGGGGGTGACTCTCATCATAAGAATCGGGTCGATATTCGTAACATATTTAGGTCCTTTTGGGAAAAAATGTATATCTTCAATACAAAGGTCAAAATGTTCAAATGATGGACGGCATTTCCTCCTAGCTACATACACTTAAAGCATGTTAAGTACATATCATTTAGATTTATTAAGTTTACATCGAGTACTGTTAAATATCAATTTAATAATTTGCCATAAAATCTGTATTGATGTATCTGAATGTGGTCTCATATCCCACAGAATACCATGCAAACGTTGCTATCCGATCCCTTAAGTGTTGGCAAAATATTTTCATAAAGGTTTCGTTAACTCGACATATTATCGAACATCTAAATGTTATAAAAACGTTTTTGACCAGAACTAAATTAGTTTATAAACCATGATAACACGTTACGTAACTTACGTTTATAATAATATTTAAATTTTTTGTTGTGTTTGCTAGTATAAAATACTTCAATGTTTATCTGAAGCTGTCTATTTCAAAACAGGCACGAAAATGTAAAGTTTGATGTAGGCCTATGTTGATTACAAAATAACAATGCCGTATAATATATGTGATATGAGCTTTCAGGGGCTCCCGAGTATTATTTGCATAATGATTAATTATTTCTATTTTTGTAATATCAATTTTTGATAACACACATAATCCTGGGTTATCTTGGTTATTGTCATTTTGTTTTGGAAAGCTAAACACGTACAGTGTGTGACTGTGTGTAGCCCTTTTATATTCTGTTCTAGAAAACATCTTCTCTGATTATTATAACAAAGACATCCAAGGCCGGATTTACCTTTTTGGGAGTCCTGGGCCAGGCCACAATTTGGAACCCAAACTCACCGTGCACTCAAGTGGCCAAATTGGTTTACGAACTGACGAAGATCGACAGTGACGGCGCGGCGGAAGCATGACGATGATATTTTGTTCCGATTTTACCAGGATATTTGTGCCATACAAAGAGCCAGTGCGCGCGAAGCGCTCAAAACTTTCAATTGGCCCAAAACATGATGTAGCCTATTACGCGGGCTAGCTAAAAAGGAAGATACAGAGGGCAATTTGTGAGTCCAGGGCCCAGGCCCATCTGGCCCAATGTTAAATCTGGCCCTGATCATCGACATAGCCCTGATTTGTTGCGTTGCCGAATTTCCAGAAAGTGGATCATTTTCCTAAATAAATTTGCTTACATATCTTGTAAGTTTCAACCAGTCCAAATCCTGCTACGTTTTGTCCTAGTTGGCCTAGTTACAATTACTCCGGCTTTATAAATTAACTTTCTGATTGGGCGATTTAATTATACTAAGTTGATGTCAGCCAATCAATTAGATCATGTAGATCGATAAAATAAACCTTTGCCAGAAAACCGACGGAATTATCTTTTCGCTAAAATATTCCAGCTACTTTCCAATGTCAACATTAAACTAGGTTAACAATATAATCACCTTTGATCCAGTATCTTTTACGTGTCTTTTAACCAAAAGATTAATACAAACATTTATACCGAAATTTTGTTTACACCAAACCTAGCTATAAAATGCATAACTAATTATGCTAATGAGGTGGTCCGATGTTGTGGATACGCGCAAGGAATTGTGGGAGTGTCGTCTGCTTCCTGTAATTGTGATTGTGGACTTGAGAGTCCGCGCACTATTGTTTGCCCTTGGCAGGGAGCATCATTATCTGCTTGATTGTTCGGCCCAGATTGTTTCATATCACCAATGCCATGATCATTATCTTGACATTTATTAGTACATGTATGTTAATGTTAGCTGTTTGTTGACCAGCACGTGTTTGCACATGCTTGCCTCATATGGCCTAAAATGTAAAGATGTTATGTAGCAGGAAAATGTTTGATACATTTTAGATGAATGTTTTTAAGGCCCCTGGTTCCGGACAACTGCAGGAAACGAAGTAAGAAAGTATAACACGTATAATGATTGCAAATAATAAAGAAAAAACACAAGACTTGTGGTTGCTAAGAACTAAGGTGAAGTTATCAGTATTTTTAATATAGCCTACGATATTTACTAATCAAGTTAGCTCAATCGATAAGGCGTTCGACTATATAGTGCGAGAGGTTGCGGGTTCGAACCCTGGTGGTGTTTAGTACGCTCTCGTGTAAAATTGAGTTAGCTTGAAATTCCCCTGGACAAGGAACTCACTGCTAATTTGTCTCGTTGTAACCCGTACGAAAATCGGAGAGCTGATCCTGGTTGCGATGGTTTTATGTGGAATGTCTAGGGTGTGCGCTCAGTTGAAGCAGCAAAGTCCCTGAATTGCTGTTTAATGGTTTATGGAATGATGTGAAGCCGTAGTGGTCAGCGACAACCTGTAAAGTGTGCTGAGGCTTGTGGATCAACGTCTAGGCGTTGTGCCTGTGCATAGCGCACTATAAATCACTGCCCTTTTTTTTTGTTGCAGAATACAGAAAAACGTAATAGCCTATATTTATTTATTTATTTATTTATAACATTTGGCAAAAAGCACAGGCAATACCCAATAGTGCTCAAAGAGCACTAAATTAAAGGGAAGCCCTACATACAAAGCGAACAAAAATAAACTGAAAAGCAAAAACAAGATAAAAAAGACAACTATTGGAGGGTTTTAACTGCAGCCCTGAAAGCGGACAAGGTGGGACAACAGACAACATTTTCTGGCAGCGCATTCCATAACATAGGACCAAGGTGGAAGAAACTTCTTTGACAAAGTGTGAGGCGGCTGAAAGGTGGGTAAAGAGCTCGGGAATGGTTACATCTTGAGTTGGAACGCGAATGAGGAGTGAATACATTAGGAGCAGATGAAAGGCCGGCAAGAATAAATATTAATATGGCCGCTCCAATATTTAACCGAGGAATGCACAAATCAAACTCGGACAAACACGAGATATGGATATTATCAAAACCATCATAATATAAAAAAATATAAAAAATGATATAAGAACTGATGGTCTAAGAAGTTATATTACAACGTTACCCTTACTATAAGTTTCTTCAAAATAGCCTATATGAAAATGATGAAAATTGGTACTGAAAATAATATAATAATAATAAATAATAATTAATAATAATAATAATAATAATAATAATAATAATAATAATAATGATAATGATAATGATAATGATAATGATAATAATAGTAATAATAATAATAAAACGGCATTTATTAGGCCCATTATGAATAACAAAAATCCCTCAAAATCCCACAACAACAATATAATCAGAATTACATGTATTCATACCGTAAAATTTCGTCTACAAGCATAGAATCTTTTTGATGAAAGCTAAATTAATCCAAGCGCCATATCCATTGACAAAAATAAATATGTTTTATGGAGTTTGTGCAAATAAATTACCGATACTAGCGTATACATTCAAATATTATTGCCAGACCAATCTTTTTACGGCTGTTTCCTATTAATTTAGTTTTCATCAAAAACACCATATAGGCCTAATTATTATATGCTTGTAGACAAGGTTTTACGGTATTACAGCAAAAACATATGACACAATTTAAGAATGGTAAAATTTAAAAAAATACATGTAAAAATTTGCATTATTTACAGAATTATTGAAAGCCCCAAGAAATGGATGGGAGCCCGCTTAAATATTGGACATGTTGGATGTGAACCGGAGGAGCTCAATCTGAAGCAGAACGTGCATCCGTTTGAATTCAGGGAATTTTGATTAGATTGCCTATTGTACTTTGAGCAAGAGTTCAGAATTTAAGTTGCAATATAAATTATGTTAAAATAGAGCAAAATCTGGATCATCCAGGACTCAATCCTTGGACTCCCAGACTAATAAAATAGCTAAAACAGTTGCTCAGAGTCATTAGTATTCAGAACCCAGTCAGAAAATAGATACAAATGGTAAATAAATTATTTACTCGTGAAGTATCAAGCAAAAAAGCGTGATTTTTTCCATTCATTTTTTTCTTTCGGGTCTTCGAGACTACGGCTATCGCACAAATGATGATCTTTTACAACCATCCGAGAAATCATCCGAGTATTTCCCGGAGTATTTCTTCTATACAAGCAAGGGCATTAGGGCAAAACGTTTCTGATACCATGGATACAGAGGTTTTCTGGTTTAAAATACGTGGGAAAACAACATGCATTTGCAAATGTTTGCATGAATCAAAATGTATTATCATATCAGTTTGGGCCACAGCATGGGGAATCGCAAAAAGCCTTTGATTTCTTTGTATTGTCCGAATTAGATCATAGACCTTTTTTTCTAGTGTTTTAATATGATCATATAGACACAAATCTAGGCCAACGACATGAAGTTCTGGACATGAAGTATAGACATCATAAATGAAATGCGGTCGAGGTTCATCCTATAGAGTGTTCCGTCCAATGATGGGTTGAATAAATGACCACACTTAACCTTCCATGCGGGATTGCCAGACAAGAAGCTTTCTAGGTGCAGTGCTCTCGTATGTTTTGTTGCAGCGGAAGTCGACTTTAACCACGCTTCCTCATCAAAAAATGTTTTCATTATTGTGTAAAGTCTAATCTAATACTATGAGAGAGTTCAGAAATAAGAGAGCATTCAGAAAAACTTAAGGCCAAAAAGTTCTTGAAGCGCATAATTTTATGAAAAAACCAAAGCATCACGGTCATTTATGAAACATAAAAAAGATACCGATTCTTGACTTGAGAGGGGAGGTCTGATTTTATTAAGGCAAGACATAAATGCCGCTACATCAACCAGTGGCGTAGCGTCATTATGGGCACAGGGGCACGTGCCCCCAACGATTGGAAAATTTGGAAAATTTCATAGAATATTGCCGAAAAACGGCCTGTGCTCTCCAATCAGACTCGATGCCAAGGTTGCTTGATTCGCGATTTAAATCACATGGTTTTTAAAAAAAAAATCACTGATCCAAATCAACTTGGTAATTTTTTACTGCATTTTTGGGTTCTATTTTATAGAGGACAACTATGGGTCCGGGAGCCTAAGGAGTACCCCAGTATGAAAGTGGTTAGATGATTTTTTTTTGGTTGAAATAATAAATATCAGAGTACGTGTTGAAAATTCAAACTTTATTCGGTTCGAATTTCCGCTTTTCCCTGGGCAAAATTCATGTCCAGAAACCGTGTCCATACCGGAAAATTGCCCGTTCCACGCACGCGTGCGTCTTGCAATCTCTCAGGTGGATATGCATCCTAAGGGGCTAGGTTTTCTAAGAAGAAGCTACCTATTCCTCAATATCAGTTTCATTACAAACTTTGTTGTTTTTATAATTATTGGCGCGCCTTCTCGGGCAATTTAACGTCGCTGACCTAAATCATGAAAACAATAAATGTTATAATAAATAATATAAAAATGTCTACAATTATGTCTACTACAAAAGGGACATGTCCGTGCGATTATTGATTATTAGACGGATCGGTAAGATTTCTGAAAAATTTGATTTTCATTTTCTCACAAAATGTTAGCTCAGATTTTTCCATCTCACTTGAGGTAAAACAAAAGATATTCTGATCACACGCTTTTTTATTTTTTTTTTTTTTTTTTTTTTTGGGGGGCGAGGCCCCCGAGTAAAAACAGGGGTGGCAAAAAAGAAGGGGCGGCGGAAGAAGAAGGGCGGCAAGAAGAATTATAAAAGAAAAAATAGCGGATTATTAATAAGGGCAAACAATTTATATAGAAAAGGACTAAAAAATTGTGAAATGGATTACCTATAGGCCTACCTCAAAACATAGCTCAAAATGACAGCTTGGGTTATTTTTTGTTACAGGGGCGGCACAATTAATCTTGTCTGCAGCCCCCCCCCCTCATTAAATCTCAGGCTACTATAATGGGCGCAAACAGTGGGGGTTGGGGGGAGTTTGGGTCAGGCGGAATTTAATTACTTTTTTTTCGCCGCCTTCTAGCTTCGCCGACAATTGTTATTGTTAATTTTCAATTCGAATGCATACCTTTATAAACTTGGCCTGGTGGGGAAATGCTTTTCTCATCAGTGGAGCGATTTCTTTTTTTCCCGTCTCACTGGGCGATTTTGTCCAACTCCCAACTCCCGGAAATAAATGGTGTGCCCCTAAATTGCATAGAATTGGGAAGAAACAATGAGAGCCCTTGTTGAACGTAAGTTAAACTGGCTTAGGCCTACCTATGAAATATTTTGTCATCGTTTTTCACACGGGAACATAATTTCGATCTAGGTCGGTTTACATAATTCAATAAAGTTAATAGACCCAACTTCCAAAGGTCTATGGATATTTTTTTTACTTCCCCCATAACCAGTCACTTCCCTTCTCACAGCTATAACCAAAAGAAATCTATCAAACACGTTCTCAAATCTTTCTCTGAAATGAAAGGTCGTTGATCAGCTTTAAATCTATCCCAGGTATCTATATCACGTCGCTGAAGATATCAAGGCACCCAGCTATTGTGTAATATATCGTGACGTCATCAAAACATAATGATTGCCATGGAGACAATGTTTACAAATAATACCCGTTAGATATTTTACATCCTCGGAAACTTCTTTCTGGTTCAAGGTTGAAAAACAAACTTTGTTTTGTCTTGTTAACACTTTGTCCGTAGTCAATCAGCGAATCTCCGAGGCATATCAAATTTGTGATTTTTTCTTTCAAAGTAAAGGTAATCAGTACCTTTACGATAACATTATACATGCTTGTTTATGTTAGGACGCTCACTGGCGATCGCACTGCTATACAAACGCACTATTCTTTTATCTTCAGCAAAGACAAATATTAAAATTTTCATAAAGTTGGGCGAAGAAAAAACTTGGAGAAAAAAAGAAACACTAGAATTTGTGTGTAAATGTACAGCATTCCTGCATGTATTCGTATAATGTGATCGGTAGCTATATGCTTTTTCCGCGAATTCTTAATCCGCTGCAGTGTAGGTTTTCTAAAGCCTCGTCTCCTGCACCTGAGGGTTGGCTAGGTCATTTCGCGCCAAAGCAAATACATGCATGGTATATTGCAATTTTGCTGGTGAAATTCTTTAAATTTAATATTCCTCTTGATTTTCTGCTAGAGCTAAAACATGTCGCAGCTGATAAGAACACCAATTCACAGGGTGCACAGTCCGTACAAACTATACATGGTAATTGGTATACTTTCGGAATGTTTACACTTACAGTATATAGGCAATAATTGAGTGAATTGTGGGGGTAGATGCACTATAGGCTTATACAGGATTTTTAACGGTTAGAGTTAGGGTTATAGATTCGACATAGCGAACCTTATATATAACCTTCGACATTTAGGCCTATATTCGACAGAGCGGACCTTCCAGCGACGAACCTAATTCGACACAGCGGACCTTCGTAACACAGCGAATCTTTTTTATATTCGACACAGCGGACCTTCGACACGGCGAACCTTATTTATTTGACCCTATCCCTCCAGTCACTTTTTGTTTGCAAAGTCTGAAAGTAGGGTCTTCGTGTCTTTATGTTGCTGCAACTTAACATGCATACCATGAACCACGTGCCAATGCAACTGTTTCTTGGAACCCCTGACCACACCCTCCAATACCACTTAAGTTTGAGAAACTGCTCAGAATTGGACAAAGTCAAGGTCGCTTTATTTGTTGTGACTGAACAATTTGAACTTGGCGATCAGACAAAAGCTTTTCTTTTCCTGGAATATGTTTATTATTGTTGTTGACTCCATAATGACAGTTTAAATCTATCGGAAAGTTATGACGTATCGATTATTATCATCTTATCTATTCTTATTATGAGTGAACATAAATTACATAATGATTGAACATGTTGGAAAAAGAACTCTCACGAACATTTATGTGTACATCATAAGCAGCTGGAAGGAGCTGGAGTTGGACCAAGAAAAACAGTGGTTCAGTAGCGATCTTGCTTCGCTCAAAGTTTCCTTGCCCTTTTTTTGTGTGTTAAACTCTAAAAGGGCACTTTAGTACATTCAAAGTCGAAAACCTGCGGGGTAGGAATATCCTGCGCCTTAAGGGTTGTGTAAAGCTATATCAGGTTGGTAGGGGTAAAAGTAAGATTATTGCCATTTTGACCAAAACACGTACGCATTTATGATTTGCCAAACAGAAACTAACAGAATAACACCTAAAAGTATCATTTTTTTGATCATTTTGCATAAATACGACTTTCCACGATTTACAAAATGTTTGTACCGGGTATGCCTGTTGTCAAGTCGATGACAGACACGCGTACCAACCTTGAATAATTATACTGAATTGTGATGTAACATTCCGTACAGAGGGTATTCAATACGGCGTGACAGAGCCATTATCATTCAAATAAAAGTCTGGCCTCCATAAGGTAACAATAAAACAGGTAAGGTATGGCTGGTCGTGAAATCGATCTTGAAACCTGTCTCGCTGTCATCTTAAGCTACAGGGTGTCACTTGCATTTATTATGGAGTGCAGAATTAACCATCCATTTGTTGCCGAAATGAGTAACATGTAATTGTGGACATAGCTAGTTCTTGCTCTGAGCCCTCGTAATATTGAAAACACATGAAAAGGTCACTTAATCCAATATCAAGAATTATTCAGTGTTTCAAGCTCTACGTCTGTGCCAAATTTGGTGTATCTCCTATGACAACTGTATGATGTCTACACATAATTGCAAAGTAGGCCTATGCGATAGTGATAAAGCAGCAATGTCTTGTGCTTATGAAGCCTTTGCGCTGTAAGTTACACACATGCAATTTTTACACGTGCAAAACATCCAGTTTTAAGAATATCAATATCACGCCAAAACGAATGAAGTAACACAATAAGTAGGTGACATTTATGCCATTGTATTTCACGTACCGTACTCAAATTAAATACAATGTTGATTAATGTTTTCAAACACGGTATATCATTCTGGAACACCCTGTATCTTAGAACCGTCCTTCAACACAGGTGACAGTATAATTGTTATATTGTTCCGGTCCATTTACGACATAGCCTTCCTGATTTTAATACACGATGATACAATAAAACATGAGCTCGGTTTGAATGGTTGTGGAATCAAACTAGAGACCTGTTCCTTTGTCACATTAATAGACCTGATAAATCAAGCAGAACGACTTCATGACAAATCCTTTCACAGAGTTGACCGTGTTTCCAGCGCTGCAGTGTTGGTATTAACTTTGGGCTTCTTATGAATTGATTGTCAATACATTACAGGTATATACATTAAAACTCAAACGGAGAAAGAATCGCGCATACGCACGTTAGAACATTTTAAACATTGTTTTAAAATTGTATATTACAATTTATTTACATTAACATTGTACCCTAAATAACATGGACATTTGGGTGATATATTGATGTAGTTACGGGCCATATTTAGTGCCGATTTGTCCCAATTTGCTTTTGACTTGCCTGGCAACACATGGCTTGTCGTGTGAAGAAGCTTGAAGACAAAGTTGGAGACCCATAAGGAATTATATTTGTTCTCAAACGGAATCATGATGATAATCGTAAGTAAAAGTAATTAAATAACATAGCGCTATTACCTTGCCTATGAACCTTGGTATTCGTTAGTTAACCGGATAAATAACTTTGGCAAAACTGACAAATTTGTACCAAAATTGGCGTTCACTCGTTACTGTCGAAAATGCACAAAATATGGCTTCCGTGAATCTAAACAAATTGATATTTAAAAATTGGTTAATTGTATTACCATAAATCGAACATGGACATGCAGGATGGTATCTCTAGAAGTCTTTTTGCCTAAAAAATTGGAATTTTGTTGAATTTAAAGTAACAAAATAACATGCGCCAGACAGTGGTCGACGAGAGTGTAAAATCAGGTAGTATTTTGTGTATTGACGAGCTTCGAACATGCCTTCGTTGCATTCCGAAGTCGCAAATATCTATCATAATTCTTATTTCAAGGTCCTGTAAATACCTCAGCAAAAAGATAGGGTCATCGTCCAACACGGACTGCTCGAAAAGAGTTCACCTATAAAAAACTGCGTGGGCTGTTATGCGTCGTGTTATGTACAGGCATATTTGAAGAATTTCCTATCAACTAATAATAATAAGATTGCTAAAATATTAATCTAAAGACTTCAATCTTAAATGTGCACCATAAATTTTGCATCTGAGATAGATATTGCTAGGCAAAATTTCACAGCAAACATGGCAGTTTTCTCCCATTTCGGAGATATTTGAGGCAATACAGCTCGAGCCCTTAACACAATGAATGATGACGTGGTGAGAGGAAATCGTTTACGCCGTCTTAAATTGCAAATGGAACTGTAGAATTTTGTCACGTAGGCCAATATCCAACACTATTATGCGGTGTAAATTTACTTTTGTAGGTGAAGTTCATTGCTCTGTGCTAGAAGTTTCGCAAGAAATAATTTTATTATTCAACATCAAACTCACCACAGGCACCCACCCATCACCACCACATAAAAGTCACACCCCAACCCAATCCACACATAAGTTCTTCACCAACCCCACCCAGGCCACACCCCACCTCTGATACGCCACGATGACTCTACATACGCCTCACGTAGATTTGAAGTATGAATTGAAAAAGAAATCCGCAATTCGCCCAAGTCGAAAAAAAAAAACCCTCAAAACAAAACAAAAACAAGAATTTTCCAACTGCGAAATCAGGTTGACCGGCTTGGCGCGGATGGCGACGAATGCCAAGTTCGTCTTTTTTTCATATTTTCCAAGGGAAAAATTACCCACGATTAGGCCTGTGCTTTTGTGATTCTCCAAAAATATTTCCCAAGGTGGAAATCACCCATGATACTGCTTCTGTGATTTGCAAAAATATGTTCTGTTATTTAATATCTTGGGGTTATTAAATTTTAAGAAAAACTGGGAAAATAAAAAGAACCCAACAGGGTCTGGAACCTAATTCAATCGACCAATTTACGCCCTCGTGAATTGTCTTCGTACATGCAAGTACATAAATCTTGCGGGCGCTATATGAGGCGTCGCGATAAGCAGACCCTGGCGGTATGCTATCTACCGAAGATAGCAAGATTTGTTCAAATCTACAAATATCTGATAAATTAATAATATCGAGATTTTTATATCACTGGAAACCTCTGGCTACATAATGTTTATGTACAAAATATTTCTTGCAGATTAATTCGTTTAGCGAAGATATCGTGAAATTTGAATTTCGTTCTGGTGCACCAGAACGAAATTACAACGCATTGTCTATGGAGCAGTGTAATACACATAATCATGCATAACTTGCGAACGCAAAATCGGAATCAACTGAAATTTTGGGAATAGGTTTTTTCGTGGATATCTAATGAAAAATGACATAAATAGAGGATGCTAGGATCACGAAATACTCCTTTAAGGTGTACAAAATCTTCTGTTTCTGGTTGAAGATGACAATAATGTCTGCTGATAAACAAATCTAATTCATTTCACCTGTTGAAAATCGCAAAACCTGCTTTGCTGCCAGATGAAATCGATTTGATGAAGAATGCGTGAGGAAACCTCGTAAAATATGTTGGGAAAATGAACATGGCATTGTGATATGTGTGTGGTGCGGGGTGGGGGGTGTGGGTGGGGTGTGTGTGTGTGGGGGGGGGAGGTGGAGGTGCCGCACATGACCAGTGAAACCGGCGTGGATATCCACCCATATTCTTACTATAGTAACCGTAGACGCAAAGGGGGAGAAACAAAACCAAAACAAAACAACAACACCCAAAAATGGTGTGTTTTTATTGTGTGTTGTGTGCTCTCATTCAAACTTACGCTCAGCTCATGGACAAAGAATTAAATTGGGTATCGTAATAAAAACGACTCGTAAAAACGTCAAAATGGTACTTTTAATTCACTTCATTTTTTCACAAAAGGTGATTATTAAGCCAGCAGCTCTGCATCTCCTAAATATTTTCCAAGTCTAGCTATTGCCTTGTGATTATTCTTCTGACACTGTGTCAAGTTCTGTGTGATTCGCAAAAAAAGTGAACCACTTGTTATACAGTGATGCCAGTCTTCAGGAAATTTCCTGATTTCAGGAAATTTTACTTAGATGATTGTGTGCAAATATACAGGCAAAGTACATTTTTCAGAAATTTTTTTGCCATTCAGGATTTTTTGACACCACTGACTGGTATCTCTGGTTATAACATGTATTATCTTTACTTCATTCATTGAAATGAAAGTAATGCAATGACAGGTCTATAATGCCTGTCTAATGCAGTCGTCCAATTTACGCCCTCGTGAATTTTCTTCGTTTAAAGGAACTTGAATTATTTTTGCGGGCGCTGTTATAAGGCGTTGTGACAGGTATAAAATGCTTTCTACCAAGGATAGCAAAATCTGTCATGCAGTCATGTCTACAGCAGAATTCACCACGACCTTTGCAGGACTTAAACCCCATTAAACCAAGATAAACCTCATTGAAAACAGCTCAACTATGTTAAATCAATAATGATGTGTCTCATATCCATGGTTAAATCCACAAATACATGTTTCTGATTTACCTGTGTTATATTGCAATGGGCTGTGGTGAAATAGGTATCATGATTTCAGTTGGATGCACCATTACAAAGCAAACGCACAGAACAATACTGTGCGTGGCCTTTGTTTCCCAAATGAGAACAATAGTCTGCGTATTGTTAACCAGGCTTGTTGATGGTACAACTCATGTCAAACTTGTCAGAGTAATTGTGATTGTATCACACAATGAGAAACATGTGGTTTTAGACTTAACACGGTTTGGAAATAAGTTTTTCATTTTTAGCTCCCTATCGGGCAGTCAGAACTCCATATTTGGGAGGGCTCGACAACAATCTTCCCAAAATCGCATTTTAATAATATTTAGATGACCATAGAGGGAAAGAATTGAAATTTTTTTACAGCTTCTATGGCGAAAATTGATCAAACCGATCACCCAACGGTGTCCTTTCGAAGTTGGAGCTATCACAAGTCAGCTGTTGAACACAATTTGCCATTGAAATTACACGTCCGATTGCTATGAAATTTTGAAATTCTCTCTTCGGAAAAATAGCTCGTCAACAGCTTTCCCGTGACATTTTTTACTTCAAATTGTAGTATGTTATGGATGAATATTATAATTCACATGTGAGCCTCTATGGCTAATATTGGGTGAAGGGTTTTCCCACCAGCTCACTAACTAGTTTATTGCCTATACCTACAATACAGTGAGTGAGCTAGAGGTCTATCATCAATTGGAGCGCTGTGTGTGCACTGAATAGGAAAAACGGACAGTAACTGCATAATGTTACAATCTATAAAACAATGATTAGTGAAATATAATTTTATCTGATAAACACATGAACATTTGCTGTGATATAAGCTCTAAGCTCTTTATAAATAATGATAATATCCGATGCTTCAGATAGCAAACCTGTTTTTTAGTTGACGATGAGAAATTATCTGATGGGGATGGAAATACGTGCTTTACTACAGTACCTATCACAATTAAATCTACCATACAATCTTGTCCATCCAAATAATGTTGTTGTATAAAACCCTTCAATTGGCCTATGTGAGAAAATCCGTTAAAAACATGCTGGGAAGATACATATTTCAGTTTCAGTTTTATTTATACCTCATAAGTCATACAAATCAAAACATACGATATTGCAATGTGGGTTGATCAAAAAAGGGCACAACAAAGCTCATACAGGTTTGGCCACTCTTAAAATAAATGTGACATTGTGCTCCCAGATAACAGGGGTAATTATGTGCGTACGTGTTTGCCGCCAAACGAGGACACACACAAGATTTTTCACCCTAAACTGCGGACTTCCTTCCAACCGAGGACAATCCGCAGTCTCAAAAGACCTCAAATGCATGCTAAATGTCATCTTGACAACTGGAAGGTATAACAATAACCCCAAAAGTGTTAACAATACCCCTGGATGCGGTCCTCTATTGGCTCCAACCGGTGTTACTTTTAACACATGCGTTTTTGTAGTGTAAGGAGCATTATGGTTTTTTTTAAATAAATACAGATACGAGTATTTTGGAAACAAGTTTTCGTTCCTTCCTCTGTCTTTTCTGGTTTTTTTTTCTTTCTTTTTTAATTTTGCCTTTTGTTAGCTTTTGTTTTCATCAGTTATCGGCAGAGCAGCTGATTTGAATAGCCAGGACTGATGGATAAATTCACGATTTGTGCCATTGCTTGCTTAAGTTGCTCTTTAGCCCATTTACATATTCACAAACATCTTGATTGGATGGACGCTCCTAATGGAATATGATAAGGATAATGAACTGAGTGCAATGCATTCGTCAAGATAATTGCACTTGCCATGGAGTTATTGCATTTAGCTTGAGAGCCGATAGGCTCGAAAGCTAAATGCAATAACTCCATGGCAAGTGCAATTATCTTGACGAATGCATTACACGTGTACATTATCCGTCATACACTGAGTGTAGGCCTATTAAAACAATAGGCAATATTAATTGCTGCATTCATTATATTAGTTTTAATATTAGGAAAATATCTTACATTTTAAAAACACCGTCAGGACATTGACCAGCTACGTAGCATTTAACTGGTAAAGAAAATCAATCCCTGTAATCAATGGTATCGATTGCGCCATACGTCATACTTAGGTAACTTATTCACGCATGGTTTAATTGACTTGACTTTATGTTGTGATCATTTAATATCGTGGTTTCGAACACAGAGAGCACTGAACCAGTTGGAAATGATCGATTTAGATGTCAGACTAGTACTACGGTGAATATCAACTGGACTTTATAGCTCTATAATTTGAACTACTTATATTAAAACACACGACATTGGGATTTAACAATTTGTTCAGTATTATCATAGGTCTTCAAACACATGTGTTTGAAGGCCTATGGTATTATAAAGCATGATCATGATATTATGCGCTAGTGTGTGTTTCCCGGGCCCGGCTATGTTATTTTAGATATAGGCCTACATGTATTTCATTTGTAAAATGCTGAATATTTTGCAATGGTGTCATCTTGTATAATTATGATCCACCTGTTTTTGGCCCTTTTAATTAATAGAAGCTCGATTATTCTCATTTGATGTTTGATTTATTTGAGGTCATTAATCATAATTTATGACAATGATATTTGCAAGGGTGCAACTCTACTAGTCTTATTACAAGACTGCCCTATCCCAACCCTAAACCCTATCCTAAACTCCGTAAACGAGGACTGGACTCAAGTCTAGCGAGTTGCACCTTATTCGGTAATTGTACACTATTATAGAACACCGTTTGTAACTATACCATTTTAACACCACAGAATGTATATTCGTACTTTTTGTTGGTATATATATCGAACAGACAATTATATAGTTATGTGATCTCTGTGTCTAAAGCGCCACCTAACTCTACTTTATGGTTATGTGAAAGTAGTATTTCTAGTATTTGAGCGTGCACGTATTATCTAGAATCTATTGTTTAGCGTGCAGGTTTTAGATAATGCATTGTTTAGCGTGCAGGTTTATATAATTTGGGCTGTGAAGGGTAGTTCGCGAAAATAATGCACGGGAGAAGAATACATAACGATGAATAGAAACGGGCACTAGAAGTGTATGATTAGATAATGGACCTTCAGGTCTTGATCACGAACACTCCACAATACGTATATATTTGTGATTCAATTGAATGATGAATTTTCTCTTCCTGAGCTCATCATTTATTTTCTCCTGTATGTGTTTATTTGATGCGGTTTGTCAATAAAACCATATAATACACAAATAGCCTCTAGAACAGACGGATTCTATCACTTATGTATGTTGGAAGCTTTAGCTTAAGGAGAACTCACTTCACGGGGATATAAAAAACGTCTGTTTCCATACCTAAATCCGTAAGTAACGTACGCACCGTGGTGATGGATAGTAACATTACATGTACCTAGGTATGACTAAGTGCGAAATCTACACCATTAAAGCATTTTGGTTAAGTGAAAAGATGTACTTCAAGCTACTGCAATGTAGCCGTTACCCAAATTCTTCAAGCATGCTGACCTATCTGATGCATCAAAAGAATTTATCTCTCTCATCAGACACACAGTAGTGCCCAAGATAGTTGGCAAACAAAATTACGAATTAGCAGGCAGTTAATTTAAAACTCATTAAACTGACATTTGAAATTACAAGGAATCAAGGAGATGAGAAAAAAGCTTAAGCCACGGGAATTAGCAAACTTGAAAGATATTGCTATCGCATCATAGGACAATCAGAAACGTATCCTACCCCAGAAATCTAATTAGAATCAATTAAATTTTCAGTTATAGAGCTCATTTGGCCACGTGGTTAAAGCGCACATCTCACAAACCAGAGAGGTATTGGGTTCGATTTCCGGTTAGATCATTGTTCCTGTTTCCTCATAAGATATATTACAATGAAGAAGGTATTTAAACCTTATCAAATTTAGAAACAAATAAAAAAATATGGAGTTCAAATCATAGACCTAATGTTAACACAAACATGGTAAAGACTCCATCTTGAGCATTATTTAAACAATCTATTTTCGGTATTGTTGTCAAGGATGCCTGACTCTTTGATATAGCAGAAAAGAAAAACCATCTGAAATGCCTTTAAAACAATTTGATCAAATACAGATAAACGTGAATATCGTAAAAGGAACTCCTCTTTTTTTACTTTTTAAAACTTTGGACTAAAGTGTATGATTTTATTTTTTTTGTTTTGTCAGCAAGTTATCATACCTGATCTTAAGGGAAGGGGTATGAACGTTTGGACAGTATTTATTGTGGGACATTAGAGCACATCAGACATATCGAATTGCATTCTGAATACGAAGAATGGCCTTCTGATATCAAATTGATTTTGATTTTTGAAATTCGCAATGTAATACACATTTTATGGCAAATCATTAAAAATTGATATTTTTGATATTTAACAGTACTCGAAGTAAACTTTATAAATCTGATGATTTCTACCTAAAGTGTATGTAGGTGGGATGAAAAGCCGACGATCAATTGAAAATTTTGACCTTTCGTATTGAAGATATGGATTTTTTCCCAAAACACCAAAAAAATTTGGTATTTTTGGGAAAAAATCCATATCTTCAATATGAAAGGTCAAAATTTTCAATTGACCGTCGGCTTTTCCTCCCTGCTACATACACTTTAAGACTATATCAATAAATTTATAAAATTTACTTCAAGGACTGTTATATCTCCAAAATGTGAAAAATATCAAATTTTAATAATTTGTCATAAAATTTGTATTATATCGTGAATTTCATAAAATGAAAATTATTTGATATCAGAAAGACATTCTTCGTATTCAGAATGCAATTCGATAGGTCTGATGTGCTCTCATGTCCCACAAAAATGCTGTCGAAACGCTCAAAACGCTCATTCCAGTTCCCTTAAGATCTTAAGGCAATGTCACAGAACGCAGACAAAGCAATACATGGAACCAGAGAACGTAGATATGGATACGAGTTCTAACACAAGTAATGTATTTACCTTTGCAGTAAGTACCAAAGATCATGTTATAGTATGTTAAATGATCAATGTAGGTCAACGGGTTACGTGCAGTATATCGGATATTCTGTCAGGCGAAGTAATCACAGAGGCGAATGAAGAAGGAAGTAAAAGACAGCTAGTTTGGTCTACCACGAGAAAAGACACAATCATGGCTTCACATTCAAGTTAAGCTAACCAGTTCACCTTTAGGCTAATTGGCTTTAGTCAGTCACTAGACTTGGTTATTCAACGACGTAGGTCTTGGTTCATTGAAGCGCTAGATGTTACCTATTATGCCTTGGTTGAAATATAGGTCTTGGTTCATTGAAGCGCTAGATGTTACTATGTCTTGATTGAAATATAGGTCTTGGTTCATTGTTAATCGGCTGCATGACGCGCACTTCCACCCTTTGCTGTGCTCTCCCTACCTAACCCTCTTTCTCCCTGCATGCCCTTACCTTCCTCCCGCATGCTACTTACCCTTTGCTTGCTTTGCTATTCTTACTATACTATAAGGTTGTAGGCGCAGGAGGCAATTCCATCAGCCCTCCTGTTCCTAATCGCCTCTCTGTATAGTTACCAACCCCCACGTTCTCGAAGATTGCTAGTCAATCGCGTATCACCTGTTACAGCTTTGCATTGCGGCATAGTTAACAGACGGGGGCTCTGGGGGCAATACTCTATGACCTGATTCACCTGAAGGCTGTTGAAGCAGTCTGAAAGGTTATAGAGTATTGCTTGCTTGCTGTAGTGACATCTTACAGTTCCAAGAAATCTACATTCAACATCTGTAGTGACCTGTAGGGAGAGAAGTCAAGGTCCTTCGCCCTACCATGGTAAAAGACCACTGAAACCGAAAAACCATGAAGAAATCCAATAGCACTCGGGTTAAAGCCCCGACTAATAGACTAACTCCACGACCTCAGAGCCTGCAAGAAGCAGAGCATCATGATGCATCAGCCCCAAACCTAATCGGAAGGAACGATGGTCCTCCTTCAGCAGGGCGAACACCATCCCGAGCCCCAGAAGGGCTGCTGCTGACAAACCTGATGGGAATAGAGCCTTATTAAATGCAAAAAAAGGTACGTGGAATGTAAGGACACTCCACCAAGAGGGAAACTTGGAACGCCTTTTACATGAGTTAGATCATCTGCAATGGGAAATACTTGGGATTTCAGAAACCCACTGGTGCGACTCAGGGGAGTTTACGAAAGATGTGTATCAAATATTGAGCTCAGGAAATGATTCCATCCACAGAAAAGGAGTTGCCATCATCCTCAATAAGACAGCTCAACGATCACTAATGGGTTATAACCCAATCTCAGAGAGACTGATATCAGCCAGACTTCGCACACAAATTGGTGCAGCGACAATTATTCAAGCGTATGCTCCTAATTCCTCATCAACCGAGGAAGAAGCGGATCAATTTTACGATCAGCTTCAACAGACTATTGACAATACACCTTCACAAGACATCTTGATCACAATGGGAGATTTTAATTCCAAAGTAGGAACTGACTGGGAATCATGGAATGGAATACTTGGTAAATTTGGATATGGAGAGTCCAATGAAAGAGGAGAAAGGCTGCTAAACTTTTGTGCACAAAATGACCTGTGTATTTCTAACACCTTCTTCAAGCAGAAAAAGGAAAGCAGAGAGTGGACGTGGGAGTCCCCAGATGGTAAAACCAAGAACAAGATTGATTTCATCCTGATAAAGCAAAGGTGGAAAAGTAACATTTCTATGGCCAGAAGTTTTCCCAGTGTAGACACAGGTTCCGACCACCAATTGGTACTCGCCAACTTCAAGTTTAGACTTAAAGTCAAGCCCAAGCCATTAAGACAGAATAAATATGATATTCAAAAACTTAAGGATTCTACAACTAGAAGTTCATTTGAGATCCAAATAGGGGCCAGATTTGAACCGCTTCTAAATGTACCAGACACAGACCTTGAGGTGGAAGACCTATGGGACTCAATAAAACAAAGCTTCAAGGAAACATCCGAAAGTGTACTTGGCCTCAAGAAACCAAAGCCACAAAAGCCTTGGATTACAAGCAGAAGTACTCAAATTATGTGATGAAAGGAGAGAGATTAAGCAACAAAAGCTTACAGACAACACAAAAAACAGTAGATACAACTTCCTGAACAGAGAGATCAAAAGACAGTCAAAACAGTGTAAGGACACCTGGATCAATAATTTATGCAATCATCATTGCCACCAAGCCTCTAAAACTAGACAGGTCTACCAAACAATCAAAACCCTAACAGGGAAACAAACTCTCCGGATGAAAAGTGTAAAAGATAAAGCAGGAAATATTCACACTGACGAGGAAAAAATCAAGGATAGATGGAGAGAAAATTATTCTGACTTATATAACATGCCAGATCCAACTGACTCAACCATACTACAGACTTTATCCAATACTCAATCCAGTGATCCTGAACCAGGAATACTCAGAGAGGAAGTGGAATTAGTCTTGAAACATCTTAAGGAAGGGAAAGCAGCTGGACATGATGGTATCACAGCAGAGGAATTAAAAAGCTGCTGGTGATACAGGGATAGACATGATACATAAATTATGCCGAAGGATCTGGGAATCCGAATGCGTACCAGAGGACTGGGGCAAAGCAATCATTGTCCCCATTTTCAAAAAGAAGGACAAATTAGACTGTGCCAATTATAGAGGCATAAGCCTACTGAGCCTCGCAGGGAAAGTCTTCTGCAGCATATTTCACAGACGGATGAAAAAGCAAACCGAGGAGATACTCTCCGAATCACAAGCAGGGTTTAGACCAGGCCGTGGCACTGTTTACAGGTTTTTACACTAAGACAAATAACAGAAAAATACACTGAAATAGACAAGGCACTGTATCTTTGCTACATAGATTACCAGAAGGCCTTTGACACCGTGTGGCAAGACGGACTATGGGCAGCAATGAAGCACCTAGGTTACCAGGACAAGATAGTTCGACTCTTACAGGCTTTGTATGGCACATCGAAAAGTGCAGTGAGGGTGAACAAAGATATCACAGAGTGGTCCAGGACTGCCACAGGAGTAAGGTTGCATCCTATCGCCACAGTTATTTAACATACTACTGGAATTAGTCATCAGTTTAGCAATCCAGGACCTGGACACTGGCATCAAAATCCAAGGCAAAACCCTCAACAACCTGCGGTTTGCCGATGACATTGTGTTAATGGCAGATTCAGAGGAATATCTTCAATCACTTGTAACTCTAGTCCACACTCAAAGCAAGAAATTTGGCCTCACTATAAACAAGGGGAAAACTGAAGTACAGATCATCAACAAAGTCAGCCACCCAATAACCATCTTCATAGAAAGTGACCAACTGAAGCAAGTCCAAACCTTCACCTACCTGGGAGGAGTTATTACAGAGAATTCAAGCAGTACGAAGACATCAAACGGAGGATTGGACTGGCAATGGGAAGCATGCGGAAGTTAACCACAATATGGAAGTCAAAAGAAATTAGTATTGACACAAAAATGGAACTCTACCAGGTGCTAATCTTGTAAATAGCAACATATGGGGTAGAAGCTTGGACGCTCAAGAAAAGAGACGAGAAGAGATTGTTGGTGTTCGAGATGTCTTGTTTAAGATGGATAATGGGAGTCTCCAGAAGAGATAGGCTACGGAACACTTCAATAAGAGAGGCAACAGGCAGCCAGGTCACAATACTAGACAAAATCAAAGCCAAACAACTGTTCTACTTTGGACACATCGTACGGATGCCAAAGGACAGATACCCTAAACATGCCCTTGAAGGTAGAATACCTGGACACAGGCCTAAAGGTAGACCCCCAAAGCGCTGGCTTGACAACATAAAAAGCAGCTGCCAAGAACTTGGGATTATATCAATCTACAATGCAAGGAGTATAGTCACAAACAGAGGTATATGGACTTCCATGGTGAAACGGCTGCTATAGCTCCAAGGTTCCCAGGATCCGAGGGAGGAAAGCAATAAGTCCAAGTAAGTCCAAGTCATTGAAGCGCTAGGTCTTGGTTCATTGAAGCGCTAGATGTTATCTATATGTCTTGATTCAAATATAGGTCTTGGTTCATTGAAGCGCTAGATGTTACCCATATGACTTGATTCAAATAGGTCTTGGTTCATTGAAGTCGTAGATGTTACCTATATGTTTTGATTAAAATATAGGTCTTGGTTTATTGAAGCGCTAGATGTTACCTATTTGCTTGATTCAAATATAGGTCTTGGTTCATTGAAGCGCTAGATGTTACCTATGTGAAGTCCACAAACACATGTTTCTGATTTACATGTGCGATATTGCAATGGGTTGTGATGCTATTACAATTTCAGTTGGATGCACCATTACAAAGCAAACAGTGGATGGATGCACAGTAACAATGCTGTGTGAGGCCTTTGTCTCCCAAATGACATGAATGAGAACAATAGTATGCATATTGTTAAGTTCGTGGTATATAATGGCTTGTTGATGGTGCAACTCATTGTTGCATGTCAAACAAGTAAAGTATCCGCATCTCCTAAAGTCATTCTGCATTTTACATTATACTCTATTTTGTCATCAGAACCACACTCGTAAGTAACTTAGGCTGTCAAACCAATCAGGACCATGCCCCTCAGATGTAAACCAAGTTATCAAACCCATCAGGACCACAGAAGAAAGCCAAATTATCAAACCTGCAGCTATTTTTACAGAAGAAAACACAGACAAACAAATACAGGGAACTTAAATATAAATTCCAATTTGCCAAACCCAATGATACAAATAATTCATTTGCCTAGCCTCTTGCAGTATCAAAGATCATGTTATAGTATGTTATCAAATATGTAGGTCAACGGGTTATTTGTTTTATTTTTTACGTCGAGTTAGCAAATTCTGTCAGGCGAAGTAATTTTCAAAGGAATCTGAGATGATTTAGGTATACCAATTCAAATTACTGTCATCGAGAAAAGACACAATCATGGCTTCATATCCATGTTATAACGCCATGTAAGCTAAACCAGTTCACCTCAAGGCTAACTGGCACTAGTTACCAGACTTCCAGATTCAGCGCCTGTCTATAGCATGAGCAAGCATTGGCAATTGAGCATTATGTAAACTCATGCACTGTCATGGGATGACTTTGCGTGCTGGATACCATATTTATACTCTCATAATTTGAGGGTCAATTTAAAAAGTCACGAATGAATTTGAATGTTTTAACTTTGTCATGGGAAGGAGGTACTGCTCAAGTTTCTGTATTTTGCTACCTTAGGAAATGCCATGTATTTGTAATTGGCATTTCAACTTTGGCTTTAAAGGGTGTGTGGAGATGGCTTATGAAAATGTCATTTGAGTATTAAAGTATTTTTAGACGGAATATCAAAAAGACTTCATAAATGTTTGTCTTTTGTAGAACTTGTCTTGGAGTCACTTGTAAACTAGCGGCTAATTATTTTATTGCGATATATATGTATTTTGATCATTTGATGTTTAATGTTTATAATTTATTTCTTCTGATCCAATGCGAATAGGATGTTTGAAAGTCTATCAATTTACCATGTTATTCAATGCAGCATACTTCCCAGACGGATGAAAAAGCAAACCGAGGAGATACTCTCCGAATCACAAGCAGGGTTTAGACCAGGCCGTAGCACTGTTGACCAACTTTTTACACTAAGACAAATAACAGAAAAATACACAAACCCAGAATAACAGATCTTATATTACTTGATTGCGTGAATATTTAAGCTGAGCAATAATTCTAAAATGGGATTGCAAATATGGCTTATTGCGTTCTTTAAAGACTATTTTCAGACCAAAGGCAGTGATACTTGCTTTGGGAACTACCAAACGAGTGGTATCACCCGATGATCTGAGAGGTCGGCCGGGAACATCATGAACATGTTGAGTGAAACAGTCAGATAAGTACATTGGAGCGAGAGTATGCATAGATTTGTAAACATAGAGCAGAAGCTTGAAAGTAATGCGAATAGGATGTTTGAAAGTCTATCAATTGAGCAGTCGGATCTCGAAAAACAGAAAAACAGGTCTTTCATTACTTGATTGCGTGAATATTTGAGCTGAGCAATAATTCTAAAATGGGATTGCAAATATGGCTTATTGCGTTCTTCAAAGACTATTTTGAGACAGCAAATTCAGCACAGTTGTCACGTTCACGAATAACATGATACAAAGTTTCATCTGTTCATTTAGAGAACAATTTGAAGTGATGATTCCACACATATTGTATTGCCTGTAAACTGGTTTGAAATGTCGCAGGCATTACACAACACACTATCAGCAAAATTAACTAGATAAGCATTCACCATTCACTACATACGAATGAATAGGAAAATAAATGTTGGTATTGGATTGTTGGATCATGTTATGACAAACTAATTTGAGAGAAAATCAAAAGCATAATCGAGCGTAAATTTTACAGTGGTTTTGTTCGGCAAAGCACACAAAACTCATAGATAACCTAACTTTCGTGTTATTTCTTAGTAATAGTAAGACCACGTTAGACCCGAGTGCCGATGTCAAACGATCATGCGAGCGAGTCATAGTACCATGATTACGCGGCATAAGCTTCACTTAAATGGAATTATGTAGCAGAAATGTTTTATACATATCTGGTGAAATATTTTACGAAAAGAAAGATTGATTCCTTAAACTAGGTCAATCTGTAAGGATTTGATAAAAGAAGAAAGCAACAAACAACTTATAATTTGAAAACTTATAACATGTCTTGCACGTAATCAACTGCCTCCAGAATTCAACTACCTAAATCATCTTTGTCAGTGGAACCTTTAAAAAAAAGTAGTACTCGACGCTATTGGGTATTTGCGAAAATATTCAAAGAAAGGCAAAGGTGTGAAGGTAATCCTGCATTGTGTTTCGCCTCTGTCAGATTAAGGAGTGGTGGAATAGACATTCCATCTTCAGGCGCACATTGCGTGGTTTATCTCACGAGTTCGCTAGGGACTTATGACGAATGCACTGCTACGATGCCTTTCCGAACTGAAAGCAACATAGTGCTTACCTAACATACTTTCTTATGTTTGATATTATAGATATTGCTTGCATATACATGTAAAAAGGACTGCGTCAAAAGAAGCCGACGGGCATGGCACCTAATGTTTGATAAAAATGTCTACACACGACTTACATCTACGTCAGGGAACATGGGGGAATGAATCGAAGACAATTGATTTCATGTTGTTCTTCAACATTATTCTTTATTGTAAGACATTGGGGATTTGTTATTGTCAGGTATCCGAAATTTCTGACGTAAAACAGACTTGCGTTTGTTTATTAACATATCAAAAAGAATCTATTTTCATTTTTTTCACATACATCGACTACTTAGTGCCAGAAGTGGGTAAGTGCAATGGCTGTCATGTGTAGATGAGTACTATATATTGTGTGTAAATTGCCAAATGTGGCTAAATTTGGATTAATTATAGTGTGTGATGCTCCCCGCTCCTTTCAGAGAAAGATAGAGAGAGATGCTTTTTTTTCTATATTATGTCAGGTAACTTTACTGGAAATCTGTACATCGGTTTAGAGGTCGAATTTTTTATTTATTTATTTTTATTTATTTATAACATTCGGCCGAAGCCAGGCTAATCCCAATAGTGCTCAGAGACTACTAAATTTAAGGGACGCCATCCGGATATGACGGGACAGGGATATGGGAAGAGGTCCGATTTTAGATGCAGGAGGAAAACCGGAGCACCCGGAGAAAACCTGCGAGGACGGGCATGGATCGGCAACCAAACTCACATGTGGCGCCGCGGGGAATTCAACCCCGGCCACAGTGGTGAGAAGCGAGTGAGAAGACCACTACACTAACCCGCCCTTTCGTATTCTTCCAGGTCCAGTAAAAAAGCGACGGCCAACATATAATTTTTTCTAGTCAGGATAGAGAATGGCTAATTGCAACCACCGAAGCTGTTTGTATTAACTGAGTTGCTTCTGTTAGAAGAAAAGCTTTTTTTCTGAGAAGCTATCGACACTTTTAGGAAACGAATTTTTTATACTTGATATATTTCCATAAAATTACAATGCAAATACCCATCTTTAATAAGTTAATCATCTTTGAGATGTACCGTCAGTGGATTGCGAGGGTTGTATTAAGGGCAATAAAACACTTAGATGCTTTTATTAAAGTAACATTCTGAGTTTTTAGCGCAGGCTTGAAATGTGTTTGGTAAGTTCATAATCATAAGGTAATATCCCTTTTTAGAGGTCAGAAAAAGACAAGAGAGCACAAGTTTTGCCTTTCAATGAAAACTAAACGACATGGTTATGTTACTTTTCCTTCCAGCATTTGCAACTTTTCTACCTCAGTTCACAACCTTTACTTGTATGCTAAAAGCCACAGTCGAAACAAGAAAATGTGGTCAATAAAGAGGTTGATCGTGTCAATGTTAGATAGAATAAGTGTCTATTGTTCCTATTTTACTGATGAGCTTCAAAATACTTCTCTCAACCTCATGAAAACACATTTGACATCTTCTTCTCAAATGCACGGAACTATTGTAGTACTATAGAGAAAAGTGCTACAACGGCCTCATAAACTGATAAAGTGTCATGAAGACAAATATGACATTTGGTTTAAAATGGACTGATCTATTAACCGTGTTATTTGCTCCTCCTTATTTAATATTAAATACTTCGCGACCGTATTATCGAATAAAGTGTCTTTGACAAGTATTGTTAAAGGAACATTTACGAATTCAGGATGTTTTCCGTTTTTGAACAGCAAATATTTTTAAGAAAAAAGAAGACAATGTCAACACAAATTTTGTCTTATCTCTTTATTCCATGTATTTTAAAGCAAATGCCTTTCACATGGATATAAAAAGATTTTTAAAAATTTGAAAAAAGATTTCCGTACTTTTACTAACAAGAATATTTAAAAAGGATGAAATTTCGGTACGTTGCGCAAACTTCTATGCATTTTACTACCATTTGATGGGAATTCATACTATCAAATCCATTGTTTGGTGACACACCTTGTTACGGTTTCATGCTGCTACGCAGCTCTTCATCAAACTGGCAACCTTGCTTCTTCTTCTTTCTTGAAGTCGCTGCCGGTGGCGGCGCTAGAAGCTGGTCGAAAATACTCGGTAAGAAATAGTTCCCTTCGTCTCTGTTCATGGTGTTTCACCGTGATCCAAATTGCTTCTCTAATCTGTCTTTCCTCCTTTGATCTAATACCGGTATTAGCGTTCTCCCAACCTATGGCATGGTTGTTTTGCACAACGTGGTCTGTAATAGCAGATTTATTTACTTCTGTGAGTGATTGTTTCCTCTGTGATCGAGTATGTATCCCAAGTGCTGCCTTCTCCGCTTCTCCTTGATGTTCTTTGAGACGTGTGCTAAATAAGCGTGAAGGTTCGCCAATGTAGGGCTTGTTACAATTCTTGCAAGCGATTTCATAAACACAGTCCGAGGTTCGCAATATGTCTCATTTGTCCTTGAGGCGAAACATCATAAACAGAGACGAAGGGGACTATTTCTTACCGAGTATTTTCGACCAGCTTCTAGCGCCGGTAGCAACTTCAGGAAAGAAGAAGAAGCAAGGTTGCCAGTCTGATGAAGTGCTGCATAGCAGGTATGTCACCAAAAATGGATTTGATAGTATGAATTCCCATCAAATAGTGTTAATTGAAATCCAGATGAACCTAATACAACAAACTTCTATTTAGTCACACTTGCTTATTGAAGGTATCAGATGATACAAAATGTTTTTACTATGAATCGTAAGGCAAGGTATGACATTTAAAGATTTAATATCCCATCTATTAGGTTTGCTTAGCACCTGTTTCTTTGAAGTGATAACAAATGGGTCAGATATAAGGAAATAAGGTTAATAAACTGGCTGATCGTGACGAGGAGAGTCAGGCGCTTTGTTTATGCTATTTATTACCTTATAACGAACGCTTTCAGCAGAATAATCTAAGTCCGTACTAGTGTGTAGTTTACTCTTCTGCATGCGTCATTGTCTTCTGTGTAGGTCAAAGGATACATTAACATGATTAATGGCTTTGATTGAGCAAATACTTTCTGGAAACAAATTTGTAGCTATTTGGGACATAATGTTCAAAGGTTATATAGATGTCAAGTGGTACATTTTGCGATTTGACTGACATTTGGTGGAATTAAAGATGAGGATCATGTATATATTTCCTGATTTTTTTTGAGGAATTTGCTGATAATCATGAGGATTCTTTTTATGTATATGCCCTGCCGTCAGGCCTCTCGAGCATCTCCTGCATTCTTGTGTTATTGTTTTTTGATTTCAAAGAATGTGAAAAAAGTTCATCAAATGAGAATAGTCAGTAACTGAAATTGTATATGTTAACTTGTTACAACTTGCATAATACAAATTCGGTGTAATATTGAACAAGATCGTGGCAACATTCATAAGCGCAAACACACTGACCAGAGTGAATGTTCTATTCAAGCGAGTTTATAGCATTTACAATAGGTGAATGTTGCGATTTAAAATTGTGGAAAGAGCTGAAAGGAGTATCATCCCACCAAACAGACAAAGTAGGATTTACCAAATATATTGTGTTGTGTTTATTCTTTGCTCTTATAAATTTTCCGGCTATCAAGCAACATTCGGTCCATGAACTGCTTTTATAAGCCCAATCGCTGGTACAAGCGATTGGGCCTTTTAGTGACTCTCCAACTGTACGGCACAAAAGTTCCATGTGATTGGTTGGATATTAATCGCTTTTCGCTATACATGTAGCAGTTGGGTTAAACTAAGCTATTAGCTTGCGGATGACACATATATAGTAGAAAACGTTCTAGGTACTTTAATTTACTTATTTACATTTCTGGTATCTGAAATGTCTGGAGCTGATTAAAATTTACAACATAGCTTACACAGCTAGAATGTAGAATTGGAAAGGTCAATGAGATGTTTACAACCTCCTTCAGATATAAATCTCAAAAATTTGAATAATTTTAAGTAACAAATAAGATGATTTCTCTTTTATGATTATTATGATTACAATTGTATGTGAAAATATTTTGCCCCGCTTGACAGAACAGATTTTCTGCTTTTTCTGTTCAAAAACACATTTCTGTTTATGTACCTGATGCTTTCAAAATGTTATTCCGGGCGACTACACAAGGCGTGCGTTGACATGTTTTTTTCAATCAAACATTAGGTGTCATGGCCATCGGTTTCTTATGACGCAATCCTTACATACACGCAGTATCTGTAATACCAATCATAAGAAAGTATGCTAGGTACGCACTATGTTGCTCTCTGATCGGAAAGACATCTTAGCGGTGCATTCGTCTCACGTCCACAGGTGCACTCATGAAATAAACCAAGGAATGTGCGCCGGTGGATAGAAGGTCTATTCCACCACTCCTTAAGATGCCAGAGGCGAGACACAATGCAGGATTACCTTCACACCTTTGCCTTTCTTTGATTTTTTTTTCGCAAATACCCAGTAGCATCAAGTACTATTTTTTTAAAGGTTCCGTTGGCAATGATGATTTTGGTGGTAAACATCAATAAGGTATAATTCTGGAGGCATTGCATTACAATTTAGCATTCAAGACATGTCAAACAATTGATATAACCAGAATTAAAAGTTGGCAACGAATGAATCTACCGACATCCTTACGGATTGACCTAAATCAATAGGTTCATATTTATGAATTACGAGATAATATGATTAAAAGAAATTGCACTTTTCGTTGTTTTAGTGCGTACAAATTGAATCATTAATCTGTTGAGTATGACTTGCGACATGCTATTATTCCTATCAGGTCTTGACAATTTGACAATTCCTGAAATAAATTCGGATTCAAACAAACCTCATATGTGCTTGTGTTAATATATATTATTACTTTTCTCGAGTAATTTTATAAGCTATATATTATATCAACAGTCTTGTCATCATAACATATCTTAAAGGAGGAAGCAAGAAAAGTGACAATACTCTAGCTGAAATCGAGCCCAGGACCCTAGATTTGCTTCACCTGTGCTTTAACCACTTCGCTATAGGAATGTCGTGACTACATGTTTAATATCCAATACTTATTCGATTCCTAATTAACCCACTTTTATGCTTTATACTCCTTAAGGATACGATACATGATTTACCGACAAGTGACTCATTTAGGAATGCGATCATGAATTTTGAAGAAAAAAAAGTTTCCACAGGCTTCGTTGGGACTCGAACCAGCGATTCTAAACTTCCTTCGATTACGCGTCTCGCGCTTTACCGCTCGGTCACCGTGGTAGTTGAGCGGATGAGTGTAATGATAAAAGATACATCTCATAATGCCATCTTTAGCCTTTTGTTTACTAAAAAAGACGCGTTTTGTAAAGATAGATTAGCCGTTTTATGCATAAATAGCACGAACGTTTGGAAAGGTTTCAAACAAATAATAAAGACACTGATGTGATGATGAAATTGCGTAAGTCGGGAATTATCTGCGTCGCAATGTTTTGTTTTGGTTTTAGGAATTTACGACTTCATGACATTATCATTCGAAATCAACAAAAGATATTTCAACACTATATGTCCTCATTTTTCTCTAGAATGTTTTGTACATGTATGTGAAATAGCTTCAACAATGGTTCGCTGCATAATGGTAAAAATAGCCTTGACCTAAAAAAAGGCGAGGGGTACCATATTTACGGATTTAGGCTAAATTTAAAATTGATACAAAACGTTTGTTTTTGATCGATTACAAAAATTAATTTTGTCGTATAAAGAAATTGTATCTGGCGTGAATTACACTACAGTTTTTATTCCTAGGGCTCTTTGACTTCTTCAAATAATTTTTTTAATGATAGAGTGAATCCCCTGGCCCTCTATAATTACGCACAAAAGATCGAGTCCCCTTAAATATACAACAATGAAACCCGTTAATCTCTTGAAATCTTATGAAATTGGTTAATTCGAGATGTTAAAGCTTCGGGCCTCCATTTTCTGCTTCTGATCCCTTTAAATGTTGTCATTCGTTATGAGCGAAATTTTCCGAAAGCCGTTGTATGTCGAAGAAATATTGTTTACCGCATATCGTGGGTAGACTAAGTAGTGAGTGTGATGAAGGAGTATTATTTCTGATGCATCGGTTTACTAGAGGTAGGTCAGCGTGAAGAATCCGGGTAACAACTACATTGTAATTTGCATTAAATAACCATAATGATCTAATGGTGCAGATTTGGCACTTAGCCTAACCGTGCGTAGCCATAATGCGTAAGTTACTTAGGTATGGAAACAGACGGTTTACCTCCACAATCACTCTTAAGGAAGTGCTCCTTAAACCAAATTCTTCCAACATAAGCAATAGAAACCGTGTCCTTATATTCTAGGGACAATTTGACAGAAATGGGAGGAGTTGATTATAGGTTCGTGAACGCGTATTACTTGTTGCTCTAGAAATAGACAAAATAATGCACCCGCGCTGATGTTGATGCGTCTAATGCACGAACCCCGAAGCACAAGACACTCCAACTGATAGTAAGACTAAGTTTCTGCAGAGTCATTGTCCTTAATGACATTGCACATCCCAGTTCCAGCTTTGCTTAGCTGACTCTAACTCAAGGGTCTGCTGGGTAATATAGGGGCATTGACTTGACCAGCTGTTCCCAATATCTGATAATGGTTTAATTAGATCTATCTCTGAGGGAAGCGGGACGGTTGGGATGCCTTAAAATCGGTTTAACCCACCAGAGTCTGGTCCTAAGTCCAGAGACCTCAGAGTATCGTTGATACATACCCAAGACAAGACAAGACAAAGAGGCATTATAAATGGAGTGCTCATCTGTATAAGGGTACAATAAGGCTCCGTAGGTGAGTGCGCTGGTGCTCTACCAATGAATTACATCTCCTATCTTAGGAATGAATAACCAGCTGTATCTATGCAAGAACGAAATGAGCATCTATATTTAACGTTCATGAAAATATACAATTATATAAGAAACGATCTTTGCAGCAGTTTCTTGTATATGCAGGCTATATGCTTTAGATATGTCAAGCGAGTTATTAAACACAAGATTTGAAACACATTTTATTGCGAGCATATAGGACATGCAGAGCAAACATTAATTACTCGCTTTGCTTTTATGTACTTTAATGATAAGATATTGTCTTGACGGAAATAAAAGTACTTTTAACTTGACCTAGATTATAAGAGCCTCTTAACGTCAACATTCTTTAACATCATTCTGTTCTGCTAGCGGCTCAACTACTGTACTAAATGATTATTTGATCAACGAACTACAGAGGAAGAAATGAGGTCGGTAGATCAGCTACGGTTTTAGATTCAAAAATTAAGATTGATTATGTTATGTCGATCACATTACAAGATGTGAGCTTCTAGCAAGAGGAATCTAATAAGCATTGGGCAAACCAAATGTAGGTAATGCGCAGATAGCCGTTCATGTGACAAAGGTAATTTAAGAGATTCCTTTAGACACCGAAAATGACCTCCTTAAAAGTCTACATTTCATCATAACACTGTTGGTTGACAGAGGTTGATTCAATGTAATCCCAGCATGCAGTATGATATTATGTGCAATGTGATAAAGGAGCCATTTCAACACCATTTCACTATTAGCTTGCGGATGACACATATATAGTAGAAAACGTTCTAGGTACTTTAATTTACTTATTTACATTTCTGGTATCTGAAATGTCTGGAGCTGATTAAAATTTACAACATAGCTTACACAGCTAGAATGTAGAATTGGAAAGGTCAATGAGATGTTTACAACCTCCTTCAGATATAAATCTCAAAATTTGAATAATTTTAAGTAACAAATAAGATGATTTCTCTTTTATGATTATTATGATTACAATTGTATGTGAAAATATTTTGCCCCGCTTGACAGAACAGATTTTCTGCTTTTTATGTACAAAAACACATTTCTGTTTATGTACCTGATGCTTTCAAAATGTTATTCCGGGCGACTACACAAGGCGTGCGTTGACATGTTTTTTCAATCAAACATTAGGTGTCATGGCCATCGGTTTCTTATGACGCAATCCTTACATACACGCAGTATCTGTAATACCAATCATAAGAAAGTATGCTAGGTACGCACTATGTTGCTCTCTGATCGGAAAGACATCTTAGCGGTGCATTCGTCTCACGTCCACAGGTGCACTCATGAAATAAACCAAGGAATGTGCGCCGGTGGATAGAAGGTCTATTCCACCACTCCTTAAGATGCCAGAGGCGAGACACAATGCAGGATTACCTTCACACCTTTGCCTTTCTTTGATTTTTTTTTCGCAAATACCCAGTAGCATCAAGTACTATTTTTTTAAAGGTTCCGTTGGCAATGATGATTTAGGTGGTAAACATCAATAAGGTATAATTCTGGAGGCATTGCATTACAATTTAGCATTCAAGACATGTCAAACAATTGATATAACCAGAATTAAAAGTTGGCAACGAATGAATCTACCGACATCCTTACGGATTGACCTAAATCAATAGGTTCATATTTATGAATTACGAGATAATATGATTCAAAGAAATTGCACTTTTCGTTGTTTTAGTGCGTACAAATTGAATCATTAATCTGTTGAGTATGACTTGCGACATGCTATTATTCCTATCAGGTCTTGACAATTTGACAATTCCTGAAATAAATTCGGATTCAAACAAACCTCATATGTGCTTGTGTTAATATATATTATTACTTTTCTCGAGTAATTTTATAAGCTATATATTATATCAACAGTCTTGTCATCATAACATATCTTAAAGGAGGAAGCAAGAAAAGTGACAATACTCTAGCTGAAATCGAGCCCAGGACCCTAGATTTGCTTCACCTGTGCTTTAACCACTTCGCTATAGGAATGTCGTGACTACATGTTTAATATCCAATACTTATTCGATTCCTAATTAACCCACTTTTATGCTTTATACTCCTTAAGGATACGATACATGATTTACCGACAAGTGACTCATTTAGGAATGCGATCATGAATTTTGAAGAAAAAAAAGTTTCCACAGGCTTCGTTGGGACTCGAACCAGCGATTCTAAACTTCCTTCGATTACGCGTCTCGCGCTTTACCGCTCGGTCACCGTGGTAGTTGAGCGGATGAGTGTAATGATAAAAGATACATCTCATAATGCCATCTTTAGCCTTTTGTTTACTAAAAAAGACGCGTTTTGTAAAGATAGATTAGCCGTTTTATGCATAAATAGCACGAACGTTTGGAAAGGTTTCAAACAAATAATAAAGACACTGATGTGATGATGAAATTGCGTAAGTCGGGAATTATCTGCGTCGCAATGTTTTGTTTTGGTTTTAGGAATTTACGACTTCATGACATTATCATTCGAAATCAACAAAAGATATTTCAACACTATATGTCCTCATTTTTTCTCTAGAATGTTTTGTACATGTATGTGAAATAGCTTCAACAATGGTTCGCTGCATAATGGTAAAAATAGCCTTGACCTAAAAAAAGGCGAGGGGTACCATATTTACGGATTTAGGCTAAATTTAAAATTGATACAAAACGTTTGTTTTTTGATCGATTACAAAAATTAATTTTTGTCGTATAAAGAAATTGTATCTGGCGTGAATTACACTACAGTTTTTATTCCTAGGGCTCTTTGACTTCTTCAAATAATTTTTTAATGATAGAGTGAATCTATAATTACGCACAAAAGATCGAGTCCCTTAAATATACAACAATGAAACCCGTTAATCTCTTGAAATCTTATGAAATTGGTTAATTCGAGATGTTAAAGCTTCGGGCCTCCATTTTCTGCTTCTGATCCCTTTAAATGTTGTCATTCGTTATGAGCGAAATTTTCCGAAAGCCGTTGTATGTCGAAGAAATATTGTTTACCGCATATCGTGGGTAGACTAAGTAGTGAGTGTGATGAAGGAGTATTATTTCTGATGCATCGGTTTACTAGAGGTAGGTCAGCGTGAAGAATCCGGGTAACAACTACATTGTAATTTGCATTAAATAACCATAATGATCTAATGGTGCAGATTTGGCACTTAGCCTAACCGTGCGTAGCCATAATGCGTAAGTTACTTAGGTATGGAAACAGACGTTTTACCTCCACAATCACTCTTAAGGAAGTGCTCCTTAAACCAAATTCTTCCAACATAAGCAATAGAAACCGTGTCCTTATATTCTAGGGACAATTTGACAGAAATGGGAGGAGTTGATTATAGGTTCGTGAACGCGTATTACTTGTTGCTCTAGAAATAGACAAAATAATGCACCCGCGCTGATGTTGATGCGTCTAATGCACGAACCCCGAAGCACAAGACACTCCAACTGATAGTAAGACTAAGTTTCTGCAGAGTCATTGTCCTTAATGACATTGCACATCCCAGTTCCAGCTTTGCTTAGCTGACTCTAACTCAAGGGTCTGCTGGGTAATATAGGGGCATTGACTTGACCAGCTGTTCCCAATATCTGATAATGGTTTAATTAGATCTATCTCTGAGGGAAGCGGGACGGTTGGGATGCCTTAAAATCGGTTTAACCCACCAGAGTCTGGTCCTAAGTCCAGAGACCTCAGAGTATCGTTGATACATACCCAAGACAAGACAAGACAAAGAGGCATTATAAATGGAGTGCTCATCTGTATAAGGGTGCAATAAGGCTCCGTAGGTGAGTGCGCTGGTGCTCTACCAATGAATTACTTCTCCTATTTTAGGAATGAATAACCAGCTGTATCTATGCAAGAACGAAATGAGCATCTATATTTAACGTTCATGAAAATATACAATTATATAAGAAACGATCTTTGCAGCAGTTTCTTGTATATGCAGGCTATATGCTTTAGATATGTCAAGCGAGTTATTAAACACAAGATTTGAAACACATTTTATTGCGAGCATATAGGACATGCAGAGCAAACATTAATTACTCGCTTTGCTTTTATGTACTTTAATGATAAGATATTGTCTTGACGGAAATAAAAGTACTTTTAACTTGACCTAGATTATAAGAGCCTCTTAACGTCAACATTCTTTAACATCATTCTGTTCTGCTAGCGGCTCAACTACTGTACTAAATGATTATTTGATCAACGAACTACAGAGGAAGAAATGAGGTCGGTAGATCAGCTACGGTTTTAGATTCAAAAATTAAGATTGATTATGTTATGTCGATCACATTACAAGATGTGAGCTTCTAGCAAGAGGAATCTAATAAGCATTGGGCAAACCAAATGTAGGTAATGCGCAGATAGCCGTTCATGTGACAAAGGTAATTTAAGAGATTCCTTTAGACACCGAAAAAATGACCTCCTTAAAAGTCTACATTTCATCATAACACTGTTGGTTGACAGAGGTTGATTCAATGTAATCCCAGCATGCAGTATGATATTATGTGCAATGTGATAAAGGAGCCATTTCAACACCATTTCACATTCAAATTTATGTACAAAATAAGAACCAGTAGTTTTGATGGAATATTCATCGAAACTTTTATGTTTTGAATTGATAATTGGGCACGGGTAATGTTTGTGGATACATTGCTACCAAGAAAGTTAAAAAGTCGTGTGTTTTTAAAACAATTTTAGATATTTTAAATGCTTGGGAAAAGAAGGTGGAACCAGCAAAGTTTTTTTGCACATAGACCCATAGCTTATCTTGTTGTATAACAACCTTGACCATGCACAGCAGGAGCCCAGCATGATATTTTCTGAAAATAACCATGTGTTTCTCAAACATGCTGTCAGTGGCTGCAATGTATTCTGGGCTTACATTTAAACAACCTCTGGTTGGTTGAAGGCAGGGTGGAGCAAAAATAAGATCACATTTCTTTACGATGCTGTAATAAGAATAAGAAAATACGAACGATAAATATGATCTATCAATATTAGTTTTCAATCTGTCAGTCCTGATATATTTTTCCAACGTTAAAAATGTTGTCACATCATACATTGATGCAAACGGTAAATCTATACACGTATCCATACATGGCTATATGCACATTATATTACACATTCATTCACTTTCATGCATGATCCGAACACTGACTTCTCCTTGGTCTGTACTTCCTTTCAAAAAATATCGAGAATATACCATAAAGCACGGTGCACTCAAAAGACTCTTAATTGGAGAGGAGCTATTTTAATTAATATGTTTGTAAATCTAATGCAGATTTAACTGATTTGTTTCCTTGATTGTGACATTTTTGGAATGTCCCAAGACACACCACCAACGTTCCGAATTGGTAGAGTATTTACCAGTCAACATCCACCTATCACCCACCAATGATCCGTTCGGGACCCCCCCCCCCCCATACAGCATCGGATATTCATAAAATCGAGATGGTCCAACCTAGAGCCGCAAGGTTTGTTACCAGAAATTACAAAAAATCTCCAGATACAATGACAAACATACTGCACCAACTTGAATGGCCCACACTTGAGCAAAGAAGACTGGAATCACGATTAACCGTTATGTTTAAAATGCAACAACATCTCATTGCCACTCACATACCGGATTATGTTCAGAAACAGACAGCATCCCAAACTCGCCAATATCATCCGGCCAAGTACAGAGTCATGAGACCCAAAAGCAATGCTTACGAATTCAGTTTTTACCCACGCACCATTCCAGACTGGAACTCATTGCCAACTTCAATACACAATATCCAAAATATCAATAGTTTCAAAAATACACTTGTAGATCTAAGGGTGTAGAGTCAGGTAATTTAAGATTGTTTAGGGGCCTAAACCATAGACTGTAGTTTTGTAGTGTAGTATTTGTTTTTCGTCCAGTGTCATGTTATTTCTCAGCGTGATATTGCTCCGGCAACTTTACTGAGTATTTGTTTAGAAATAGAAATGATGGGGAGAAGTTTCGCCGAAATATACGGAATAAGAAAGTTAGTATTGAAGACTTGTTTTAACCCTGTTTTAAGGCTATCACCAACAAGTAGAAGAGCATTTGTACGCACTTTAAGATTTTTTTTATTCCAAACACAAAGAGTCAAAACAATGTGTGGGGTTGTTTTTCGATTTCCCCAAAAGTTGTTAGATCGTTAGATCCCTTTCGAAAAATGTATATTTTGGTTCATTCTCTCGGGTGGTAGCTGAAGATTTAAAATTATAAATCACCATCGCCGAGGCCCTAATTTCCAGAAATTTACTTTTAAAAGAAAAACAGCAAATAACTCTCTCTGGCATAAGCTTGGTAAATAATGGTGCAAGGCTACTTAAACACGTTCACTACCAACAACCCTTTTATAACATATGACAGGTGTGTTTGTGTCAGAAATAATGGGATCTTAGGAAAGATAAGACAAGTATAGGTAATGGGGATACGCATCCTGCACAAGAACAAATAAACACAATGGGGAACGATTTTTTTCAAGTTGGGTTGTGTTTATTTGTTGCCATGTTTAATTGTAACACTTTGGGTTGGTAAACTGTTCATTCTTTCTTATTAAATATATTCAGTTTCCTCTTCAGTCTTCAGTCGGTACTCCAAAATAGCAGCCTTGAAGGCTAAACTAGGAGGAAACTTGCCGATGACCTCTCGGCCGGCGCAGTGTCAACTCAAGGTGCAGAATAAAGAAACTCAGGAGACGGGTGCCATCAAACAGGTGTATAATTCCGGAAAAAGTGCTGGTGCGGATGCTGTGCTGCTATTTAAAGATTTCTGAGGCTGGGTGGTGGACGCATCTCCCTAAGAACTAGGAGTGGAGCATTGACTGCAACTGAAGGGAATCTGTTCCAGATTCGGACCGTCCGTTGATAAAATGAGTATCCATAAGCATCTACTTTTGAACTTGGTTGTTGGTACTTGAAGTTGTGTTTGTTACGGCTTCAAAAAGTTGAAAGTTGGAGATATGTATCTTGTAGAACATGGTAGCTTGGTTCATCAGACGTGAAGAAGTGGAGTGTATCCCATTGTAGTTTTTGGACTAGAGGAGTTACCGGGGTTGTTCTCCTGTAGTCTGCATGCACGAAACGAGCAGCCTGGCGCTGAACTTGTTCCACCCGGTTGATGTCACATTGGGTGTATGGATTCCATGCCTCTCCACTGTATTCCAGTTGGGGACGAACCAACGACAGGTAAGCTCCCGCCTTCACCTCTTTGCTGCAAGCAGATAACGTTCTCCTCAGCATACCCAGGGTGCGGCTGGCTTTAGAAACCGTCTTCTGGCAGTGAGTAGTCCAGCTGAGGTCATCTGATATTGTGACTCCTAGATAAACATGCTGTTTAACTCTTTGAAGATCCGCTCCCTTGATGTAATATTGATGGAGGCTAGGTTTCTTCTTTAGAGTAATGGACATGATGGCACATTTGTCAACATTGAAACTCATTAACCAGGTATCCGCCCGGGTAGATAGGGTGTCGAAGTCATTTTGCAAAGTTATGTGATCTGATGGGTCTTTTGTTTCTTTGTAAATTATACTGTCGTCCGCGAAGCAATCGTTCCCCATTGTGTTTATTTGTTCTTGTGCAGGATGCGTATCCCCATTACCTACTTTACTTATAATTATACTGGGGAAACGATTAAACATCAGTAACGATCTCCTTCACTTGTGTACTTGCGTAATATTTGTTTGTGTGTATTGTATACCATGATTGCTATAACATTAGACCCAGCTTTAACCACCGTTTATCAGTGGGAGCTGGTAGCCTAATGGATAAGGCATCCGTCTAGAGATCGGAAGGTCGTGGGTTCGATTCCCATGCCGGCACATTCCCTTGCTTTTTTTCAAGTTGGGTTGTGTGCCGGTCGGGATATGTGTTTATTTGTTGTCATGTTTAATTGTAACACTTTGGGTTGGTAAACTGCTCATTCTTTCTTAAAGATAAGACACTTTAATACACCGTATCAAATAATGCGGCTAATATTGCCAATTGAAGACAACAACATTTCATCTTCATGAGGGAGCAAGAGTTTTAACGGTATTAATCAAATAAAACTGAACGACATATAGGCATTTTATTATCCTACCACCTTTGTACACATTATTCTAATTCTAATTTGCCGATGAGTTTATAAACGAATAATTATGGGATTTTCGTCATCGAAGTTTAACGTGTCTATTTTCTTTGCTCCATCTTATTGTAAAATAAATACTTTGCGACCATATTATCGAATAAACTGTCCTTGACAATTTTGGTTATTATTAAAGGGGCATCTAAAATCAGGAGTATTCATGATCAATGTCCTGTTTTGTACTTTCTTGAACATACAACAAAACATAATAGAGAAATAAAAGGCAGTTTCAAAAAATATGAGAATACGCCCTAATTTCAAACAGAAATCGAAACCAGAAATCTCAGCTTTAACCACATGGACACGGGAACTTTATAACTGATAATTCCAAATGTCGCTCCAGTCGCTAAAACCTTCATTGCTTTTTTCTCCGTCTTTCCATTTAAATTGAGTTATTTTGTTTGCCAACTATCTATAGTACTAGTGTGTCTGATGAAGGAGTAAAATTGTTGATGCATCAGTTTACCAAGAGGTATGTCAACTCGAAGAATCGGGTAACAGGTACATTGGAGTATAATCCAATATGCTTAAAGGTGAACCTCATTGAAAATAAAGTTATATATCAATGGAAAGCTTATGATGCCAGGAAGCAGAAAAGAATATTTTTTATTTGCCTAACGCACCAGGATAGACATAATCTCCATGCAAAGATTGGATATTGGCACCCCCCCTAAATTACAAAACGAAATCGTTCAAATTGGGCGCTTTCGATGATGACGTCAACACGGGGACACACAGTTACTTCCGGGTTTGAGTGTAAACACAATGTCCATGCATTACTGTGGCATGCATCGGGCCAATGCACGAACTCAGTCATTGCCAACTTACTTTACATGAAAATATCTTCAATAAAATAAGAATCACATGAAGGAAACATCATGATCAAATCAAGAATGAAGTTCCTGAATAAAGTGTGTGGATTAAAAAATGGGAAAAGTGCTGGCCGGGGTGATTTGGGATAGGCCAAGCCATCCACGATATGCAGGGAATATTACAGTAAAGCACGAAGAGCGAAGATTCGCCGAAGAACCGGAATGAAAACAGATTGCAAAAAATAACTGCTAGTGCTACCAGTTCAGATCGTCACACCAAGTTGAGATGAACTTATCACAATGAGAAAATGAAGGAATAGAATAAAGTACATGTACGGGATTTTTTAATTATTTCTTAACTTTACAACCGGTCATGTATGATAGGCGAACTCGTAGATACATACGGGTGGGGTGAACTCACTCAGTCGCCGAGTGTTCCGTATCCGCGACTGTACGTACTGTACTTGCAGACAAAATGACCGATTTGATATTCACATTCTGATATTTCCAACTTATTGCTACTTCATCAGCAAAATTTATTCCTGTAGATGTTCCAAATATAAGGGAACGATTGATCAAATCTGCTGAAACACGGCGCAACTTGAACTTGTGCTACCGGAGAGACGAAGCGAGTCGTTGTGTTTGCCCACCTTGATCGGCGCGGCTGCCTGTAATTTCTTCAGCATAAAAGCAGCAATTTACGCATCGTGTTCGGTAATCCATAAAACATGAATGTTTCACTTTTTCAGTACACTGATGGTAGTATCATTAAAAGAATCGTGACATAAGTGACAATATTTCAATTTTATTCAGATTTCAGAATTCCATCAAATATCGGTCTACTAAGCCTAAATTGTATTTATTTTATAATAAAGTATCTGTTTCTTTCAATCGTGATTGTGTGGAAAGAATGTACCGGGAGAATGTATTACCGCAATGCGCTATAATGAAAACCTTTATGGGCTGGATTTGATGAAATCGGCGTTTTTTTAATTAATTTTTTGATTACTACAAGACGATATTTTTAAATGAATCAAGAATAGGGAATGTCACAAACAAGTTATTTAATTTGTTATTCGATCATGTTTATTCAGTCCATGACATGAACGGTATACGGTAGCAGCAATCATTTGCGCATGGAATTGATCCCAGCGCGAAATTCAAACTCAATTACCCAGTTATACCCAGCCAGTTATGACTGATTTTGTCAAAAATTTACGGAACATTTTCGTGTTGACAATAATTCTATTATTTCTAATATATATAGAAGATTCTTCTCATCGATCATTTCAAGCTTTATTGTGAAAATCAGACTTGCCGGGCAGCTTGCAAAGTACAGGAAGCAAGTCTTGTTTACATGTTTCCGAGTAGGATCACGTGACTGCGAACCCTGAGCTTACGTCACGAGCATTCTCAAGGTCAAAGACGATTGATTTGGGTGCTTTTTGGGCGCCTTAAAAAGACCAAAAATTCATTCATTTTTTAATTTTTCAGCTTTATTGGCCATCAAAAAATCGGAAAAATTATTTTTAATATCCTGATATCATAAGCTTTCCATTGATATATAACTTTATTTTCAATGAGGTTCACCTTTAATGGTGAACATTTCGCACTGCAACTGTGCGTACGTATAATGTTATCATCCACCACCACAATGCATAAGTGCTTTAGATAAGGTTTAAGCATCAGACGTTTTACCTCCTTATATAAACCATGTTCAAGGAAGTGCACTCTCCTTAAGCTCAGAACTTCTTGCATAGCAATCGTCTATTCTAGAGGCTATTTGTGAACCACGGTAAATTATTGGTAGAAATGGGAGGAGTACATCGAATCACAAAATAGAGGAGTGAGTAAATAATGAGCACAGGAAAGGAAAATTCATCATCCAATTGATTCATAAATATACACCATAGGGTGTTCATGATCAAAGCCTGGGGATCCATTAGGCAGTCTAACGAAAAAACGTCAGGGGACATCAAGGAGATTCACCAAGATGCTTGCGAATATGTTGCTGGGCTAAACAAGGCTATAAACACGGTATGAAATATATTTTGTCTCCTTCAAATGTACAAATATGCAGGGTTGGGTTGCATCATCGTTCAGCGATCATTGTTTAATTGCCTTGAGATTATCAGTATACTAACCACGTTTTAAGCGTGAGGCGTAGACTAAAAGCATCGAAGTGTTTTTATTGCCCTTTTACAACTCTCGCGATCCACTTTGTAAATTGCTAAAAGGTTACACAATCACTCGGACAATTGATTCGGATGTTGTCAAGATTTATAGGAATATAATGCAAACTAAAGTAAATGCAGTAAGAACACCGTTCATATTTTGTTTAGTGGGATAAACTGTATTAAGAAAATGAATTACGTGAAGTACAAAATACAAAATAATGCAATGGAACATAAGCCCTTCTTCTGTCTGCTGTTGTCAGTTGCAATACGAGTTTTTGGGACATTCTCTCGGGTGACAAGTGAATGTTTAAAAATGGGATATAACTACCACAACCGATCTAATTCTGCCCCTTTTAATTTCCAGATCTGATCTGAATTTGAAACAATTTGCTAGCATCATCCACAGCTTTGTAAATTGTTGTAACAACAGCAACTCTTTGTTCAACATATACACGTACTGTCAACTGTGTGTAAGTCAGAAGAAAAATTTCGAAACTTGTGAAAATAATATCTGCAACAGTTGTTAACTGTATGGGCCTAATTTTGCCAGTTGAAAACGTTAAAATTATAACCCTTCTACTTTTCTTACCAGCAATTATACGCACTGATATTCCTACCTTTTCACCACTTATATATTTGTAGGTTAAAAGCCATAGGCGAAACGAGGAAATAGGGACAATAAACAGGTTAATTGTAACAAGGCTGGATAGAGTAAGTGTCATCTATTGTTCTCATTTGCTGATGAGGCTATAAACACTTTCCCTGCCACGTGAAGTCAACATACAGTAAGCCAAAAAAATGAAGGTACCAGTTACGTTCACCCCCTGTATATTCTAAATAAAGGCAGATATAGATCTCATTCGTTGACATTGTTTAAAAAATTAAGACATGACGATTCAAAAACCCAAGGAAAATGCTAATTTAAAAGTTGCAGTTTGCCACATTGCATCCCCTATTGATTTGTACCACAGTGTTCGCGAACAAGATAACTAGCGCTGTGCTTTCATTAGACTATGCCATAGTCGATTTTTGATAAATAAAAATGTTATTAATCATGATGAACGCATTCAGTTGAACTCGAAATTATACTGATATTTAGTAGGCCTACATCAAAATACTAGTATAAAATGGTTATGAAAAAGTTTAGGCTATATAATTATAATTGTGACAGTAAAAGTAAAGTATAGGCCCTACGTAGGCTTATATTATTGAATGCAACATATCATAATGGCATAATTATAACTGTGATTATAATGACACTTCAATACTGAACAATTCTAATTTTAGAATCTGCCAGTTTATTATCGACTATGGACTTTCACTTTTAAGCAGAACTTTACCCCATGACTCACACACTGTCAATCATACTTGTTTATCAATAAAATCTAACCACAAGACTAAGCATGGTGGTACAATACGCGCTAGATGCATACGTTCATCCACCAGCACAAAAGCGCCGCATTCCCTAGATAGTTGTGTACCATGTATAGTTATAATGGTACCAGTACGCGTCGGGAGGATTTAAACAATAACGAGGTCTGGGCGACCAATCACAAGCCAGATTCATTTTTAAAGATGCATTACATCATCACCAATTTTAGTTAGGCCAGAAATTGGCCTAACTCTCAAGGCAAAGTCAGTAGTCCACTTGGGAAGCTAACAAACAGAGGGCGTACGGTGACTGAAAAGATCAGTCAGACGATGGTGGACTACATTATTCAATGTGGCAACAGCCAAAAGCGTAAACAAAACAGACAATATGACGGCAACACTGCCTGCACGATGGACGCAATTATTTTTTCCCGGAGCCATGATCCGTTTCTAGCTCTATTGGCCGGGTGGCCCCATTACAGAAAAAAAATGCACAAAATAAATTTCCCAGTGCAATATATACATTTTCACATGAAAATAAATAATTTTAAATTCAAAGAAAAAAGAAGAAGAAAAATTTTTATCCATCGCCGGGGATGGGAATCGATCCCGGGACCCTTTGCGTGGGAGTCGAGATCCGCAACCACTACACTACGTAAACTCATTGACACACGTAGGGGAAATTTTCAGTATATATCGTAACATATCGTGCGTTATTCATACATAAAAAATCAAAAAAACAGTACTTACAATGAGGTTCACTGGCGAACCTCAACGGATTTAGACTGATAAAATAGTGCTTAATAACATACGTACAGTTTTGGAATAATTTGAGACATTTTTGTGTTTACGTGTAAAACCAATGACAACGTCAAAATTGAGCCAATCTTGGCCGGCCCCCCCTGAGATCAGTTGTGAAAATCTATCAATTGTGCACTCATTAATTAAATCAGAGTTTTAAGCTTAAATGTAATAGCCAGAGTAGTGCACAATTGGCAAGTGGACTACGGAGAAGTCTATGCTTTCATTGATTAGCACGAACAACTAGCGTAAACCGAGGATTGAAAACCGAGGATCGAAAAACGAGGATCGGAAAACGAGGCTGTGGTAAAATACATAGACAAGAATCCTCGTTTTCTAATCCTCGGTTTATAAACACCTATATATAAGGTTATAAACCGAGGATCGGAAAACGAGGCTGTGGTAAAATAAATAGCAAAGAATCCTCGTTTTCTAATCCTCGGTTTATAAACACCTATATATAAGGTTATAAACCGAGGATCGGAAAACGAGGCTGTGGTAAAATAAATAGCAACGAATCCTCGTTTTCCAATCCTCGGTTTATAAACACCTATATATAAGGTTATAAAACGAGGATCGAAAACCGAGGATCGGATTAATATTCCATTTCCAGACGTCGTATGCCATTAAAATTGCGGCCTAATACCAAAACGATTACTATTCCAAGTTTAAGGGGTCACTATGATACCTACTTCATCATTTTTAAGAAATTAATTTCGTGTGTGCATCTTTGACTCTCAATGGCATATAGGTTATTAAGATATTGGTGGTGGGGTCCCCAGGGATACTCCCATGGACGTAGTAGGGGCATGTGGATGTTATTAGAGTGAGAAGCGCACTATTTACTCTCTATCAACCGTCAAAGGACGCAATTATTTGTTGTATAAAAGCATAGCAACGAATCCTCGTTTTCCAATCCTCGGTTTATAAACACCTATATATAGGGTTATAAAACGAGGATCAAAAACCGAGGATCGGCTTAATATTCCATTTCCGGACGTCGTATGCCATTAAAACGCCCTGAGTAGCGTCTTAATACCGAAACGATTACTATGCCAAGTTTAAGGGGTCACTATGATACCTACTTCCATCATTTTTAAGAAATTAATTTCGTGTGTGCATCTTTGACTCTCAATGACATATAGGTTATTCAGATATTGGTGGAGGGGTCCCCGGTGTGCTCCCATGGTGGACGTAGTAGGGGCATGGGGATGTTATTAGAGTGAGAAGCACACTATTTACTCTCTATCAACCGTCAAAGGACGCAATTATTTGTTGTATAAAAGCATAGCAACGAATCCTCGTTTTCCAATCCTCGGTTTATAAACACCTATATATAAGGTTATAAAACGAGCACCGAAAACCGAAGATCGGCTTAATATTCCATTTCCAGACGTCGTATGCCATTAAAACTCACTGATTAGCTCCCTAATACCGAAACGATTACTATTCCAAGTTTAAGGGGTCACTATGATACCTACTTCATCATGTTTAAGATATTAATTTCGTGTGTGCATCTTTGGCTCTCAATCACATATATGTTATTCAGATATTGGTGGAGGGGTCCCCGGGGGTGCTCCCATGGACGTAGTAGGGGCATGGGGATGTTATTAGAGTGAGAAGCGCACTATTTACTCTCTATCAACCGTCAAAGGACGTAATTATTTGTTGTATAAAAGCATAGCAACGAATCCTCGTTTTCCAATCCTCGGTTTATAAACACCTATATATAAGGTTATAAAACGAGGATCGAAAACCGAGGATCGGATTAATATTCCATTTCCAGACGTCGTATGCCATTAAAACTGCGGCCTAATACCAAAACGATTACTATTCCAAGTTTAAGGGTCACTCTGATACCTACTTCATCATTTTTAAGAAATTAATTTCGTGTGTGCATCTTTGACTCTCAATGGCATATAGGTTATTAAGATATTGGTGGTGGGGTCCCCAGGGATACTCCCATGGACGTAGTAGGGGCATGGGGATGTTATTAGAGTGAGAAGCGCACTATTTACTCTCTAGCAACCGTCAAAGGACGCAATTATTTGTTGTATAAAAGCATAGCAACGAATCCTCGTTTTCCAATCCTCGGTTTATAAACACCTACATATAGGGTTATAAAACGAGGATCGAAAACCGAGGATCGGCTTAATATTCCATTTCCAGACGTCGTATGCCATTAAAACTCACTGAGTAGCTCCTAATACCGAAACGATTACTATTCCAAGTTTAAGGGGTCACTATGATACCTACTTCATCATGTTTAAGATATTAATTTCGTGTGTGCATCTTTGGCTCTCAATCACATATATGTTATTCAGATATTGGTGGAGGGGTCCCCGGGGTGCTCCCATGGACGTAGTAGGGGCATGGGGATGTTATTAGAGTGAGAAGCGCACTATTTACTCTCTATCAACCGTCAAAGGACGCAATTATTTGATGTATAAAAGCATAGCAACGAATCCTCGTTTTCCAATCCTCGGTTTATAAACACCTATATATACGGTGATAAACCGAGGATCGCAAACCGAGGATCGGCTTAACATTCCCTTTCCGGACGTCGTAGGCCATTAAAACTCACTGAGTAGCTCCCTAATACCGAAACGATTACTATTCCAAGTTTAAGGGGTCACTATGATACCTACTTCATCATTTTTAAGAAATTAATTTCGTGTGTGCATCTTTGACTCTCAATGGCATATAGGTTATTAAGATATTGGTGGTGGTGTCCCCAGGGATACTCCCATGGACGTAGTAGGGGCATGGGGATGTTATTAGAGTGACAAGCGCACTATTTACTCTCTATCAACCGTCAAAGGACGCAATTATTTGATATATAAAAGCATAGCAACGAATCCTCGTTTTCCAATCCTCGGTTTATAAACACCTATATATAAGGTTATAAAACGAGGATCGAAAACTCGAGGATCGGCTTAATATTCCATTTCCGGACGTCGTATGCCATTAAAACTCACTGAGTAGCGTCATAATACCGAAACGATTACTATTTTAAGTTTAAGGGGTCACTATGATACCTACTTCATCATTTTTAAGAAATTAATTTCGTGTGTGTATCTTTGACTCTCAATGACATATGTGACCGTACAGCACGAATGAGCCGTAAATGTCCTCAATTGTATTCTGAGTTACAGTGTAAAATGGGCATGAAGGTCGTATTCATAGGTATTTCAATTTGGTGCTACGTGTACCTCATTTAATGAGATACACGTAGCACCAAATTGAAATACCTATGAATATGACCTTCATGCCCATTTTACACTGTAACTCAGAATACAATTGAGGACATTTACGGCTCATTCGTGCTGTACGGTCACATATAGGTTATTCAGATATTGGTGGAGGGGAGCCCGGGGTGCTCCCATGGACGTAGTTGGGGCATGGGGTGTTATTAGAGTGAGAAGCGCACTATTTACTCTCTATCAACCGTCAAAGGACGCAATTATTTGTTGTATAAAAGCATAGCAACGAATCCTCGTTTTCCAATCCTCGGTTTATAAACACCTATATATAAGGTTATAAACGAGGATCGAAAACTCGAGGATCGGCTTAATATTCCATTTCCAGACGTCGTATGCCATTAAAACTCACTGATTAGCTCCCTAATACCGAAACGATTACTATTCCAAGTTTAAGGGGTCACTATGATACCTACTTCATCATGTTTAAGATATTAATTTCGTGTGTGCATCTTTGGCTCTCAATCACATATATGTTATTCAGATATTGGTGGAGGGGTCCCCAGGGATACTCCCATGGACGTAGTAGGGGCATGGGGATGTTATTAGAGTGAGAAGCGCACTATTTACTCTCTATCAACCGTCAAAGGACGCAATTATTTGATGTATAAAAGCATAGCAACGAATCCTCGTTTTCCAATCCTCGGTTTATAAACACCTATATATAAGGTTATAAAACGAGGATCGAAAACCGAGGATCGGCTTAATATTCCATTTCCGGACGTCGTATGCCATTAAAACTCACTGAGTAGCGTCATAATACCGAAACGATTACTATTTTAAGTTTAAGGGGTCACTATGATACCTACTTCATCATTTTTAAGAAATTAATTTCGTGTGTGTATCTTTGACTCTCAATGACATATAGGTTATTCAGATATTGGTGGAGGGGAGCCCGGGGTGCTCCCATGGACGTAGTTGGGACATGGGGTGTTATTAGAGTGAGAAGCGCACTATTTACTCTCTATCAACCGTCAAAGGACGCAATTATTTGTTGTATAAAAGCATAGCAACGAATCCTCGTTTTCCAATCCTCGGTTTATAAACACCTATATATAAGGTTATAAAACGAGGATCGAAAACTCGAGGATCGGCTTAATATTCCATTTCCAGACGTCGTATGCCATTAAAACTCACTGAGTAGCTCCCTAATACCGAAACGATTACTATTCCAAGTTTAGGGGGTCACTATGATACCTACTTCATCATGTTTAAGATATTAATTTCGTGTGTGCATCTTTGACTCTCAATCACATATATGTTATTCAGATATTGGTGGAGGGGTCCCCGGGGTGCTCCCATGGACGTAGTAGGGGTATGGGGATGTTATTAGAGTGAGAAGCGCACTATTTACTCTCTATCTACCGTCAAAGGACGCAATATTTGTTGTATAAAAGCATAGCAACGAATCCTCGTTTTCCAATCCTCGGTTTATAAACACCTATATATAAGGTTATAAAACGAGGATCGAAAACCGAGGATCGGATTAATATTCCATTTCCAGACGTCGTATGCCATTAAAACTGCGGCCTAATACCAAAACGATTACTATTCCAAGTTTAAGGGGTCACTATGATACCTACTTCATCATTTTTAAGAAATTAATTTCGTGTGTGCATCTTTGGCTCTCAATCACATATATGTTATTCAGATATTGGTGGAGGGGTCCCCGGGGTGCTCCCATGGACGTAGTAGGGGCATGAGGATGTTATTAGAGTGAGAAGCGCACTATTTACTCTCTATCTACCGTCAAAGGACTCAATTATTTGTTGTATAAAAGCATAGCAACGAATCCTCGTTTTCCAATCCTCGGTTTATAAACACCTATATATAAGGTTATAAAACGAGGATCGAAAACCGAGGATCGGCTAAATATTCCATTTCCGGACGTCGTATGCCATTAAAACTCACTGAGTAGCGTCCTAATACCGAAACGATTACTATTTTAAGTTTAAGGGGTCACTATGATACCTACTTCATCATTTTAAAGAAATTAATTTAGTGTGTGTATCTTTGACTCTCAATGACATATAGGTTATTCAGATATTGGTGGAGGGGAGCCCCATGGACGTAGTAGGGGCATGGGGTGTTATTAGAGTGAGAAGCGCACTATTTACTCTCTATCAACCGTCAAAGGACGCAATTATTTGTTGTATAAAAGCATAGCAACGAATCCTCGTTTTCCAATCCTCGGTTTATAAACACCTATATATAGGGTTATAAAACGAGGATCGAAAACCGAGGATCGGCTTAATATTCCATTTCCGGATGTCGTATGCCATTAAAACGCCCTGAGTAGCGTCCTAATACCAAAACGATTACTATGCCAAGTTTAAGGGGTCACTATGATACCTACTTCCATCATTTTTAAGAAATTAATTTCGTGTGTGTATCTTTGACTCTCAATGACATATAGGTTATTCAGATATTGGTGGAGGGGAGCCCGGGGTGCTCCCATGGACGTAGTAGGGGCATGGGGTGTTATTAGAGTGAGAAGCGCACTATTTACTCTCTATCAACCGTCAAAGGACGCAATTATTTGTTGTATAAAAGCATAGCAACGAATCCTCGTTTTCCAATCCTCGGTTTATAAACACCTATATATAAGGTTATAAAACGAGGATCGAAAACTCGAGGATCGGCTTAATATTCCATTTCCAGACGTCGTATGCCATTAAAACTCACTGATTAGCTCCCTAATACCGAAACGATTACTATTCCAAGTTTAAGGGTCACTATGATACCTACTTCATCATGTTTAAGATATTAATTTCGTGTGTGCATCTTTGGCTCTCAATCACATATATGTTATTCAGATATTGGTGGAGGGGTCCCCGGGGTGCTCCCATGGACGTAGTAGGGGCATGGGGATGTTATTAGAGTGAGAAGCGCACTATTTACTCTCTATCAACCGTCAAAGGACGCAATTATTTGAGCGTTCGAACAGCAATTACCACGAATCCTCGTTTTCCAATCCTCGGTTTATAAACACCTATATATAAGGTTATAAAACGAGGATCGAAAACTCGAGGATCGGCTTAATATTCCATTTCCGGACGTCGTTTGCCATTAAAACTCACTGAGTAGCGTCATAATACCGAAACGATTACTATTTTAAGTTTAAGGGTCACTATGATACCTACTTCATCATTTTTAAGAAATTAATTTCGTGTGTGTATCTTTGACTCTCAATGACATATAGGTTATTCAGATATTGGTGGAGGGAGCCTGGGTGCTCCCATGGACGTAGTTGGGACATGGGGTGTTATTAGAGTGAGAAGCGCACTATTTACTCTCTATCAACCGTCAAAGGACGCAATTATTTGTTGTATAAAAGATAGCAACGAATCCTCGTTTTCCAATCCTCGGTTTATAAACACCTATATATAAGGTTATAAAACGAGGATCGAAAACTCGAGGATCGGCTTAATATTCCATTTCCAGACGTCGTATGCCATTAAAACTCACTGAGTAGCTCCCTAATACCGAAACGATTACTATTCCAAGTTTAAGGGTCACTATGATACCTACTTCATCATGTTTAAGAAATTAATTTCGTGTGTGCATCTTTGACTCTCAATCACATATATATATGTTATTCGGATATTGGTGGAGGGGTCCCAGGGGGTGCTCCCATGGACATAGTAGGGGCATGGGGATGTACCTCAGACGTCGTATGCCATTGAAACTCTCTCAGTAGCTTCCTAATACTGAAAGGATTACTATTCCAACTTTAAGGGGTCACTACGATACCTAGTTCATCATGTTGTTGAAATTAATTTCATGTGTACATCTTTGACTCTCAGTAACATATATGTTATTCAGATATTGGTGGAGGGATCCCAGAGGTGCTCCAATGGACGTAATATATTTGTAATTTCAAATGTAGTAGCCAGCCATCCGAGTTAGGGGAGGGGTTCGTTTTTGCAGATTTTAGGTAATTATTATTAAATGATGAATTGTAAGTAATGGCCTCATAGCGGCCATCGCGCCACGCAAGTGTGGCCCAGGGGGTGTCTGAAATGGAAGACTTTTGAAAAATGAAGTCCATTGTACCATTTTAACATTATTTTCGGGAATATATGGGTTTAATATATTATAACAAAGAGGCAAATTATAGCGGTTATAACAAGAAAAAGGTGCAATTCAGGCGCAGGAGTGGGATTTCGGTGGGGAGGGGGCATTTTTTACAGAATTTTGAACTATGAAATGTATTCCCAACTGAAGGCATCGGTGCACCTTTTTATATTGTTTATAGCAGGAATGTTTATGTTTTCAATATATTATAGCAAAGAGACAAATGAGCGCGATTAAAATAAGAAAAAGGGAGTGTTCATAAATACCTTGGTGGTGGTGTTTGGGGAGGGGCAAAGGTCAGTTTCAGCCCTGTGTTACTACAATGTAGAGTAGACCTACAATCTGGGTAGGTCAAGGAAACACTGGTATTTTTATCATAGAATTTTATGTCTCTACCCCGAGATCTCTTCAAAGTAGGCTACAAACATGATTATGCACCAATCTAGTTAAAAACTGGGAAAACTGCAACTAAATCAAGAAAATATTGCAAATAAATTACGTCTTATGTTCACTATTATGCCAATGGGTAGAATTACCACAGGGCAGAGGGGCACAGGCCCAGGTGCCATTGTCTTAGGGGGCCAAAACTCAGTGATGCGTGTTGTGTGCATGTGTGAGATTTTGACCAAATTAATAACATATTTGACCATTTTAGCTTTTTGCACAAATTTGTTCCAATTTTTAACAATATTTGACCATTTAAGCTTCAATATGGCCATTTTTTACGCGGTTCGCGCGCATTTGTACTATCATAATAGCCACGGATCCAAATTATGCTGCTGTGCCTATGAACCTCCAAATCCTCTAGGCATTTATCCCTGTCAAATCGGTTAAGGGATACCGTAGAAACCCGTCTATAAGGAATAGAAGCGACTGTGATGATAGCATATTTCACGCTAGCGCCCTCCACAATATTATATCATTATGGAATTTGAGCAAATCATTTACCGACGCAAGCAGGTATACAATGTATTATTTTATCTTTATTTCGCATCTCACGAGCATAGCTCACTTGGCAAGGCATAAGACTTTGGTTCTTTAGATCGGAAGATGGTGAGTTCGAGCCTCATCACGGTCACACAAACTTTTATAAACAAAATATTGTTCAAACTTTTCATTTATATTTTGTTGCATTTTCTAAAGACTCCTTTCGTGATCATTTTTTTTTCATATTTAGTTTAATTTATTCTATTGTTTTTCTTTTATTGTTTCTTTTCTTTGTCTTTTTTCTTGTTTAATTTTATTTTTCTTTATTTTCTTTGATTCATATAATATTGGCAGGATAAGGAGAGGAGGAACTAAAGACCCATTCAGTGATTTGCTCATCCGGACGATCGTAAAAATCATCAAAATTCACCTTTGTCATTGTCATAGATGTGGTAACATAGCCTGCTAGTGGTTCAGCAGAAAACCGTGTGACACATAATATACATTTGGCTACATTTTATTATACGATAAATACGAATTTATTAAACATGGTAACAAATATTCTCTAGCAGATCGGTTATACGATGGAACTGGTAGGCATAGGCCTATTATAAATTCGGGATATTAAATATCTTCCTGACGAGACAGATCTGCGCATGTGGTCAAAGACGATTCCTTACTAGCCACAGACCGTCCGCTGGAATTAGTTGAATCGCTATGGCTGTTGGTCGGACCTCTCATCTCTCCACATCGATTGTGACCTATCCCCGACATTGCCCTTATGAACTCACATCCTCCTGTTTTATTCCAATACGCTGGCGAAGTTACGTAATAATCGGATTAACTACCATAGCAATAGGTGAAAACAATTTTGAATATACCGCGTTATACACTGATACGTTCAGGCGGTACCTCTTCATTGAACCATATCATGCTGCACCTGTAAGATCTTTGAAAAGACCAGTATTGTATTCAATCTATGATTGCAGACATACACAGTACAGGTGATGAGTGTAACCTGCTTGTAGCGCAGCGCGATATGTTCAAAATTGTTTTCACCTATTGCTATGGTAATTAATCCGATTAATTACGCAACTTCACCAGCGTATAATGGCCGAATAAATTCTGACCATCACTTGGCTTGTTGGATTCGCTGTCGAAGTGACGTAATAATCGCAATAACTACCATCAAGCAGATTGCACTAATCACCCGCGTATGTCACCAAACATAGATTGAATACCACTCTTTTCATAAATACTAATCTTACATGGCGAGTGATTAGCATTTCTTTGACAACTATGGTTTAATGCATAGGTGCCACGTGAACGATGAAGTGCAGGGCTATATATTCGAAATTGTATTCATCAATTGCTATGGTAGTTAATCCGATTAATTACGTCACATCGACAGCGAATAGCCTATAGTATGGGTTCAAGTGGAACAAAAAATAGTGTATGTCCATTGCTAGCTATGGTAATTAATCATGTTAGCGTTTACATCACTACTTCGGTGAAGACAAGAGAAGTGTGCCTTCTCTACCAACGCCTGTGATATAACAGGGGCAAGCGAAACAAAATTGAATGACCAGAATAGTTTCCTTTGTCAGATGAATTGATTGAAGTTTTTGAAGACACTCTATTCTTGATGGGACAATAGATTCAAATATGGAATAATTATTATTCCTCATCTATTTTTTTTTTTTTTGAAAAAACTGCAATTGTGGCAACAGAAGAATATTTATTTTGATTTCATTTCAAGTAGAAACAAAATCGTGCTTAAGCCAAAAACGCACCCTACCTCAAGAATTGGGATGGCACAAAGGTGCAACATAGGTTTTATTGCAAAGACGAGGACAGACAAGTAGTTACAACACATCTGTCTAACCGTGGGTTTCGCTATTATTTAGAATAAATGCTTTTACTAGTTTCTATAAAACCACAAAATTACTAAAAAAAAACTATTAAAAAAACTAAAAAAAAAAAAAAAAAAAAAAAAAAAACGCACCTAAAATTAAAAGTAGAAAGGTAGATTTGAAGAAAGATAAAAAGAACATGTCAAAAGTTAAAATTAAACGAGAATGAAAAAACGGAACCGGTGCCCGGACCATGCTCTCTTCAGCATGTCTTCAGTTCCAAAGTCTGACGCTCTATCAATTGAGCTATACGATCCTGATATACGAAACAGTCGTTATTATGTCAATACAATTGATTGGTGTTACAACATACTTAGATGGAATGCATAGCCACCCAGTGCCAGTATATATTTGCTCAAACTCCAAATACAACAAGCAACCAATTTTATTGAGGGCGTTTCTTGGGTATATCCTTGTAGACGGGGTTTTACGGTATATGGAATGAGCGTTTTGAGCGTTTCGACAGGATTTTTTGTGGGATATGAGAGCACATCACACATATCGAATTGCATTCTGAATACGAAGAATGTCTCTCTGATATCAAATAATTTTCATTTTTTGAAATTCACGATATAATACAAATTGTATGACAAATTATTAAAATTTGATATTTTTCACATTTTTGATATAGTCCTCGAAGTAAATTTTATAAATCTAATGATATATTCTTAAAGTGTATGCAGCTGGTAGGAAAAGCCGACGATCAATTGAAAGATTTGACCTTTCATATATTGAAGATATGGATTTTTTTCCGAAAAGACCTAATTTTTTTGTGTTTTTTGGGAAATAATTCCATATCTTCAATACGAAAGGTCAAAATTTTCAAGTGATCGTCGGCTTTTCTCCCCACCTACATACACTTTAAAGTATAAATCATCAGATTTATAAAGTTTACTTCGAGTACTCTTTAAATATCAGAAATATTAATTTTTAATGTGTATTACATTGCGAATTAAAAAAAAAAATCAAAATTATTTGATATCAGAAGGACATTCTTCGTATTCAGAATGCAATTCGATATGTCTGATGTGCTCCAATGTCCCACAATAAATACTGTCCACACGTTCATATCCCTTAAGGTGGCTGTGTACTCTCAGACATGCATGTAGTAAAAGTGCAATAACTTTGTAATTATTCGCGCAAAACATATAAAAGTATACATTTTTATGAAGGCAAGACATCAATAAATCTTAATATAAATACAGATTTGGGGTAAAAACAACAATTTTGAAGAAAATCACAAAAAGTGAGTTTTTGGCAATATTTGTTAGGTACATCATAACAAAAAACACTCTTTCCAAAATATTTTATTTTGTTTTTAGCTCAATCTTGAGGCTCCATTCCAAAAACGGTTTTTTGATTTTTTGATATTGGCCTTATTTTTTGAGATATTGACCATATAAGGCATCAAAATGAACTTTTTAAAATTCAAAAACGCCTATTTGCACAAAATGATGCCCAAAATCGGAAATAGACCAAAATATAAAAAAATGAAAAAACCGTTTCTTGAGTCGATCATGCTTTTTACGATGATCATATTTGCTTACCTATAGATGCTGTATTTATTGAGTTATCGTGTACCTAAATCGTCATTTTACCGAGAAAATGAACATTGAAATAATGGCCGTTGAAGTTTAAAGTGGTCACATTTTGCACTTTCATCGAATCTCACAGGAGAATGCGACAGTTTTCGTTTTTGTAACTTATATTACGTGAACATCGGGTAAATCCACAGCCCCTTGAGAAGTTTGAGCGAAATCCATTCATAACTTGATATTTAAATCGGGGAAAGAACTTGAAAAACCCACATTTTATCAGCTAAAACGGAGCCATTTGACCACTAGGTTTTTGTGAAATCAGTGCTTCCGTGGTGTTTCCATAAGATGCGCCGCGCAGACAGATAAGCATCGCGTATGCGTCGCGTATTTGTGCGTTAACAAATTGCGCGATACGCAACGCGATGAGTTGTTGCGCGCGTGTACCTTGCTGGTACAACAAAGATTTTTTTTCCTTTTCAATTTCAAACACGAGTGGAATAGTGAAATAAAATCCTTAAAATATTGCAGTTGGAGTTTACAAATCTGGATTTTCATTCCTTGTATTTATAAAAAACATAACAAGGTACAAACATATAAAAAAACCTCAATTTTGAGAAAGAAACAATGGCTAGAGTACACAGCCGCGTTAAATACCTTCATTTTTCACCCTCAATGACACGTGACCGAGATACAGTTTCAGTTTCAGTTTATTTTTACTATGCAGATAATACACGATACACTATAATTTGATTATGATTCATAAGCATAATGGGTGAACCATACGAAGCAAAAGCTCGACTTAAATGGTCACCCAAAATTAAAATAGAAATGATTTTATTACTCAATTTAATATTGAGATACCGCACCAATGGAACGTAACAAAAATACAAAATGGGGGGGTCGGTCAAAAGTTTAGCGGTCCGCCGAGAGGGGTTAAAAAGTTTCGCAAAACATTAGAGGAAAAACAGCACCCACCAAAGTATTAATGAACACTCCCTAAGGTGCGTTATTTCATCACCAAAAATATCAATTATTTTCTTATTTTCTTATGTGCACTTCCTTCATCTCAGAACTAAGCTTTCTCGGTCATCGTATAAAAAACATTCATATCTAGATGAGACTGTTACTCTGCTATATTAATTTAGGCCACGGATGGCAGTGGCGTAACTAGTGGGGGGGGGCATGGGGCGGAGCCGCTTTGAAATCTTGCCCCTGCTTGCCCCCCCGATGAAAAAAGGTAAAGTAGGTCTACTTCAGAGAGTTATTAATTAACCTCATAATTATTTTGTACTTTTAACCTTTTAAAAACCCAATTCAAATTTTGTACCATAATGTCATCAGCTAAACTTCAATATACCAACATTTTTTCGCGCAAATTTTACCAGGAACTTTTTTGTCGGCAAAAGGTGCTGAATTCACTATACTTCAAGACAATTTTTCCAACCCCATCCCTCCCATCATGTCAAAAAGAAATCTACGCATCTGTTCCGGGATTCGGGGCATGCACCTTAGACACCCCCCCCCCGTGTCGCCCAGACGAGGGTGATAACGCGCTTACAAACCCAAACAGCATGAACGATGCCTGCCCCTCATTTATTATGTTTGTCCCCGCTTACCCCCCCCCAAATTAAATGTCTAGTTACGCCACTGACGGATAGCGACATTTTTACGTCTTTTTTGTGGGACCTGATAGCACATCAGACATATCATCGAATTGCATTTTGAATACGAGGAATGTCCTTCTGATCCCGATATTAAATAATTTTGCTATTTTGAAATTCGCGATACAAGAAACATTTTATGGCAAATGATAATTCTGAAAACAGTCGGCGAAGTAAATTTGATAAATCTAATGTTATGTACATAAAGTATATGTAGCTGGGATGAAAAGCCGTCTATCTTTTGTATTGAAGATATAGATTTTTTCCTCAAAACACCAAAAAAAATTAGGTCTTTTGGGGAAAAAAAATGCATATCTTCAATATGAAAGGTCAAAATTTTCAATTTATCGTCGGCTTTTCCTCCCAGCTACACACAATTTAAGAATAATATGTCATTAGATTTATAAAATTTACTTCTAGGACTGTTATATATCAAAAATCTGAAAAATATCAAATTTTTATAATTTGTCATAAAATTTGTATTATATCGTGAATTTCAAAAAATGAAAATTGTTTGATATCAGAAGGACATTCTTCAATGCAATTCGATATGTCTGATGTGCTCTCATGTCCCACAAAAAATACTATCGAAACGCTCAAAACGCTCATTCCAGATCCCTTAAAGCATTTACATGGAATAGTAACTCCTTTTAAGTAACCCTAGCAGGGAGGTAAATAACAAATTATTTTGCCCACCCAGTAAATTCAACCAAAAGTGCCCACCCAGTAAATTATTTTGCCCACAAAAATTGGGCACCATATAATAATTATCATAAAACTAGTATCAACGTGCATCTCTTGAAATCAACTTGCATTTTGAAAGTGATGTTGAATAGTGAAAGTGATGTATCCTTTCTTATCATCTGCCATCTGGGATGAAAAGCCGTCTATCTTTTGTATTGAAGATATAGATTTTTTCCTCAAAACACCAAAAAAAATTAGGTCTTTTGGGAAAAAAAGGTCAAAATGTTTAATTGATAGCCTGCTTGTTACATTGACCCTACCGGGGGGGCACTCACTAAAAATGGGTGACGGGATGTGCGGCCACATTGACCCCATTTTCAACTACCTCAAACGCAGTGACCCCCCTTTTTTTTCTTTTACTGAACTCCCTCTCACCCAATGATCCCCTTTTTTTGTTTTCCTGTCACCAAAAGACCCCAAAAACTTTTGGGAAAATTTCTGACTGAATGACCCCGTTTTTTCCATTATTTTTCTTTAAATTTTTCAAAATTTTCAATTTTTTTTTCAAATTTTGATGAATTTTTGAAAATTTTGTATCAACTTTTATATTTTGGCCAAAATTTTTCCCAGTCTCACTGAATCACCCCCTTTTTTGGTAAGATTTTCCCAGTCTCACGGAAAGACCCCCTTTTGGGGGCCTTCTCACTGAAAGACCCCCTTTTTTCGATGTCTAGGCTCTCACCGAAAGACCCCTAGTTTCGAACTGCTGTCCGCACATCCCCGTCACTTCCAAAGTCGAGTGCCCCCCACCAGTTCCGGAGCCACTGTTGAACTTTGTTTGTTTTAAATTATTTTTATTGTTTTTACTTAACTTTACCCTGGCCCTGTTCTTCAGTGGTGCGTCTTTGGTAAGGCAGGATTTCCTTATACTGATATGAACAGCTGTATGCACACTATCGCGTTTTGTGAATCATGTAATTTGTTAATGTATTAAACAATGATAAATGATGCATTCTCACGGCTTTGAAACTCGCTAGGTCATCTCTATCTTGATCTGAGGAATACAGTCTATAATTTATTATAATACTCACAAGTAAACACACCCTACCCTTGGTACAGATACCTAAATGTGTTCTTAGTCTGAAATGACACCATGGAATAAATATTGTTTAAGTATCATTTATTCAAATACAATAAGGGGTAGGGGTCGGTTGGTGGAGGCCGTGGGTTTTTTGTTATAAAACGAGGATCGGAAAACGAGGCTGTGGTGAAATGCATAGAGATCAGAATCCTCGTTTTCTTGTCCAAAACGAGGATCGAAAACCGAGGATCGGCTTACCGATTACTAACCGTTCGTTCGTTTTTGTTATAAAACGAGGATCGGAAAACGAGGCTGTGGTGAAATGCATAGAGATCAGAATCCTCGTTTTCTTGTCCTCCGTTTATAAACACCTATATATATGGTTATAAAACGAGGATCGAAAACCGAGGATCGGCTTAATAAATCCAGGTACTAACCGTTCGTTCGTTTTCCTATCTGTTTTTTATTTACAGTACAGACTAAAAAGACTCAAATTGTTTTGTTCTTTTATTCATATGCCTAGAATGTAAACTTAAATTTACCTTTTCTTGAATTTTATTTTGGTATAAATTGCAAACGACAAACTGTAATAAGTCGACTTTTTCAGTTTCAATTACGCTTTTCCTTTTTCCTTTTCACACATTCTTGTGTCGAAAACGGTAAACGACTGGTTACTGTTTTTCATTTACTTAGAATGTAAGTGAAAAAAAACCCAGAGATAAACCGTTTAAATTTCTGAATTTGAATTAGGAAAAAGAAAATAGGTCATTTTCCTTTTTCTTAATGGAAACGGAAAAGCGAAAACAGTCATTTAGCGTTTTTCTATTTTTATAAATTCAAAATAGGAAAACGGAAAAGGATTGTTTTCCCTTTACCGTTTTGATATTCAGATTTGATATTTTTAAATGTATTAGACCTGAATAATTAACATAATTGTGTCTGCAAACTTTTCACTACATGAGGGAATATCAGATAACTCGACCTACGGAAATTTTGACCTACAGTAAACGGAAAACTGTTTATTTCCTTTTTCATAATTCAAGATCAGAAGTCTAAATGGTATATTTTTGTTGTTTCTCTCACATTTTGAAGAAAATAAAAACAGCAAACAACCGTTTACCGTTTTTTGACGCAAAGATATGCGAAAATCATAAAGAAAAGAACCGTAATTTAATCAGAAAAAAATCGACTAGTTACTGCTTTTCTTTTGCAGTTTAGACACTAATAAAATGGTTATTTTAAGTTTACATTCTAATTATATTATAAAAGAATAAAACAAATTGTGTGTTTTTAGTTTTTACTCTAAGTAAAAAGAGATAGGAAAACGAACTAGTGGCAAATGGTGGTCATAGACCACAAACCTAGCTGGGGCGTGTTGGTGTTGTGGAGGTATCTGACCCCTGCAAAAATGTTCCCCTGGTCATGAGGTTTGTTGTCACCGAATTTGAGTCCCGTATTGCTTACAGATGTCCAGAAAATGCAATTTTGATATTTGACCCCAGATGACCTTTGACCTGACCCCTGCAAAATGTTCCAAATATGTTCCCCTGGTCGTCAAGTTTGTTGTCACCAAGTTTGAGCCCTGTACCCCTTACAGATGTCCAGAAAATACATTTATAAGATTTGACCTCTGCATGACCTTTGACCTGACCCCTGCAAAATGTTCCCCTGATCATGAGATATGTTGTCACAGAGTTTGGGCCCCATACAGATATCCAGAAAATTAAATTATAAAATTTGACCCCAGATAACCTTTGACCTGACTCCTGCAAAGTGTTCCAAAATGTCCCCCTGATCATTAAGTTTGTTGTTACCAAGTCTGAGCCCCGTACCCCTTACAGATGTCCAGGAAATTCATTTCTAGAATTTGACCTCTGCATGACCTTTGACCTGACCCATGCAAATTGTTCCCCCGGTCATGAGATTTGTTGTCACCGAGTTTGAGCCCCATACCCCTTACATATGTCCAGATAATGCAATTGTAAGATTTTGCCCCTTTAATGACATTTGACCCCAATTCTGTATGCAAGTTCTAGGCGTGGGGTATAGCCGATGCATATATGCAAATGACATCATTGTACTATATAATATGTGGCAGAAGAAGCATTTTGAAGGTATTTTGTTAAATACAGGAAATGCCCCCTTAATGACCATTTACCCCAATTCTGTTTACACCCTATGGGCGCTGGATATAGCCAATACATATGTGCAAGTTACGTAATTGTAGGGTGTAACATGCAGGAGGAGAAGCATTTTCAAATTTATTGCCAGAAAGAAGAAGAAGAAGGAAAGAAGAAAGATCGGATAGCAAAACAGTACCTAGCTCGGGGGGTTGAAAACCCCCCAGCTAGGTAACGAACGGTTAGTACCTGGATTTAATCATACCATTTCCCGACATCGCATATCACTGAGCAGCTCAGTTCCTAACACTTAAGGGATTACTATCCAACGTTAGTGCTTTAAGGGGTCACTATGGTACCTAATTTATCCTGTTTAAGAATTTAAATTGGTGTATACATCTTTGACTCTCGATTTGTATTATGTTATTCAGATATTGACAGTGCCGCCGACAAGGGTGGTTAAGGGGTGCGTTACCCCGGGCCAGTGGCGTAACTCCTATGGGCTCGGGGGGGGGGGGGGGCCCCTCGGGCCCCCGGGCTAAGGAGGCACCCATCGACAAGATAATACTTTGTTATAGGAAAGAAGTGGAAACCATTACCTACCATGCATAGAATTATACTCTTCATTTAGGTGACCCTTCAGCAAAAGATCGCTCAAGAAAGATTCACTGCAAAAATCCGCTAACTGCCCCACCCGAAAAAATTCGGACTTTCGCGATTCGTCTTTCTTGCGCCATGTGAGATAGTGATCATCATGGTGATCATATTCTGAGCTGAGCATACATATAGTCTGTTAATTTAGAAAATAGGTCCTACACCAACGGTGTAGCGACGGCAGGGGGGCAGATGGGGCACGTGCCCTGGGCGCCACCCTTGGGGGCCGAATTAACCAATTCAGCGTCGATTCTGCACCCCCTCCAGCGATGAAAGTCAAAATTTTCGCGCTTTGCGCGCAATTCAGCACACAATCATTTGAAAGATCAAATTAAGACCGATGTTCAACTTCATTATGACCAAAATTAATGCGTCATTGGTCCTATTTGTGCAAATTTTCTCGCGCTCCGCTCCAAGAATTGGGGAGGGGTGCCATTATGTATCCTTAGCCCTGGGCGCCACAACCCCTAGCTACGCCACTGTCCTACATGTCGGACTATGCACATCCTTGGTCAGGGGCACCCGATCTTCTTTCGCCCCGGGCACCCTGACCCAAAGTTACGCCACTGCCCCGGGCCGCGTTATTTCTTTCTGCAACCATAATGGGCCGCAATGCGATAACACATAGTACATACATGTAATTAATAGGCCTATGAGGCTAGATATAACACGAGTTTATTACCATTATTATTTCCTCTTACTTAATAAAATAAAAAGAAATCGATAGAATTAAAATTCTATAACGGTTTACCTGGGGTTCGAACCCACAACCTTTGTATCCATAGTCTAATGCCTACACGACTGTGCTATGATTCGTTGTGCCAGAAAGGTGTTTGTTTATGATACTTATTGATTACGGAATAAACTGCAGCTGCATACACACAATACATGATGCAGTCATGTCTACAGTAGAATTCATCTCGACCTTTGCAGGACTTAACCCCATTAAAAGCTATTAAACCAAGATAACACTCATTGAAACAGCTCAACTGATTAAATCGGATCTTCTCTGGTTGTGCACAAGTGACTGTTTTCATGTGCGATATCGCAATAAAGCTGGTATTCATAGCTTCAGTTGGGTAACCGATTACAAAGGAAACGAAAGGAAACAATGTTATGTGTGGCTTTGTTCACGAAATCAGACAATGTCGTGCTTTTTGTAAACCAGCATTCTTGAAAATGAGCAACATAATGATTTTTGACTTAACACGGTTTAGAAATAATTTCTTCATATTTTTGGTGTTATCTGTCGTTTACATGTCCTTCCTAAAACACAAAAGTACGACCCTCTCCAAACACCTAAATTAGCTAAAAAATTTAGGACATGTTACAAAACTTTATTTTCTAGAACCTATTTAGAATAATTTAAATGTAGCTTTTACCGGTTTTTTGTGGCATCCTTCAGAAGTGAGCGGTCCGATACCAATATTTTCGGTCAAATCTCCATTCAAATAACACGGGGAGTTGGCTAGCTATGCCTTGCCCTCACTCATATTTTACAAAAGTACGACCATTTCTGAACATCTAACCTAGCTGTAATTTTAGGTCATGTTAGAGAAATATATTTGCTAGAAGTTTTGGAGAATAAATAAAATATTGGCTGGTTATTTTTCACACAGTGATGTTAACTAGGCAAGTGTCCATTCTCCCAACATACATCATTTGTAGGGGTCACGCGTCAATGGTGAGAGCACTGTGTATTGTGTATAGGAAAACGGACAGTAACTGCAGTATGATACTATTACTAGAATAAATACGAATATAATCCTAACCCTAACCCTAATCCCTAACCCTAACCCTTACCCTAACCCTAAACCCTAAACCCTAACCCTAACCCTAACCCTAACCCCTAACCCCTAACCCTAACCCTAACCATAAGACCCTAACCCTAAGACCCTAACCCTGACAATAATGAACCTTGCCTCGGACTATGCGGTTAGTGATATATTGCGGCCCATTATGGTTGCAGAAAGAAATTACGCCCCCGGGCCCGGGTCCTAGGGGCCCCGTAAAAAGTAAAGAAAAGATACTTTACTACGGGCCTGTAAAGCAAAAAAAAAGGGACCTCCGGGGCCCGTAGATAAGTAAAGAAAAGATACTTTGACACATTTTCTTTGCTTTATTATACGGGCCAAATAAGGTATCTTTTCTTATCCATTAGCCCTAAGGTATCTATTCTTTGCTTTTTACGGGCCCTCCTTACTTATTAAGCTTTTTTTAAACATGCTCACTGAGGTCTCTTTTCTTCCTTTTAATACGGGTCCATGGCATATTTTCTTTGCCTTTACTGGTTCATTAGCTTTCATTACAGGACTATGATCTATTTTCTTTGCTCTTTTACGGCTCATAAAATGCAAACAAACGTAGCGGACCCGTAAAAACAAGTAAAAGAGACGTGCATTAACAATATAAGATAGCCTTTGACACACACTTTCTAAAAAATATTTCACTTGAATTATGTTACTGTCTGCTTTTGCCACAATGATCTTCCTCGATATAATGGAGACTTCGAGAAATCAGGGGAATGCAGCTTAATCGCAACAAATTGCATTTTGCCCTCCAATATTCATTATTATTTGATCATTCAGCTTAAAATTGGCATTTGTTCCAATAACTTCAATCTGCGAGCAAAAGCCGTTATTTTCGAATTGCAAATGTTCGCGCGCCTCTCGCGCATTTGTCCAATTCAACGGTTCATACTTGATCATTTTAGCTTCAAATTGGTGGAAGTTGTTCAGAGAAACTTAATCTGGGAGCAATATGTCACTTTTTAAAAACTTTTTAAATAAAATGTGCGCACAATCTTTAGTTATACAATGCAACATTTTTGCGCCTTCTTTACATACACTTACGATCAAAATTTTTAATGCGTTTCGCGCACTCCGCTCTAAAATTTTGGTGCGCTCCGCGCCTTACTTCCGGCGATGAATAATTTGTCTTGAGTCTGTATAGGCGGAAGGGGGGGGGGGCATAAAAAATTTGACCCGCGATAGGGGGGTCGTAAAAAATTTAGCCCGCGATAGGGGTGGTCGTAAAAAATTGACTCGGTCACAGACATATTCATACCCCCCCCCACCGAAGAAAATGACATCATCCTTAGCTGTGGAGGTGGACAGGACAATACAAATTGCACCCAAAATTGTGAATTAAGATTTCTTATGTTAAGGGGAGTAATTTGACACCAGTTTCGATAAAATCTGACCATTTTTAAATTTTGACCTCCGTGTAGGGCATATGAAAGTTTTGACATTTGACCTATTCGACCTTATAACTCTTGAACTAATCACTGTAGAAAAATATGACAATTTACATTTTTATTCACTGTAATGAGAGGAACAATTTGAGATACATAACAACATGGTGGGGCTGTTTTTTAAGTTTTGGTCCTAACCTTTAACCCCTCATAGGAACCACAGCACAGGGGGCATAGAAAAAAAATGGAACCAATCATGATTTATTGTTTTGAGGTTAGCATTTGAAATATCAAAATAAAGTCGACGATAACCTTTAAACCAAATATGCGATTTGAATGGAATAAAATACCGATTATCCAAACACTTCAAAAGCAAATTAAGTATAATAAAAATCTCCATAATAACAGGGAATGTTAAAAGGTATTAATATAATGCAACAATTCATGTATTATAATTTCTTTAATATGTATTGTGCATTTTCATGCAAGTTTTGTATTTCCCAAACGTGTTGTTAGGGGTCGATTATAGAGGGGTAAAAAGGGTGTGATATTTCAGATTCCTTAGGGCTCCAGCTTATTTGATGCAGTATGATCTCTTGAGTATTTTGACACCTGTTTTTATTGAAATCGGCCAAAAAATGAGGTGGTGCCGGCCAAAAACTTTATTCGGTCAGGGAGGAGGGTGGTCTGTAAATTGTCATTTTGCATCAAAAATATTATATGATGCCTTATTCTATTGGTGGTGTTGTTTTATATGTTATTGGTGCCAAAGAATCCATTTTAATGTTGCATAAGATTTGGAGCATCCATATTCTTGGACACGGCCATTTTATGTCAAAATTAGGGTATGAGGGCGCTTTCCATTAAACACGAATTCGCTCTTCCAATTGAAAATTTTGTTTGCGTAACTATGAAGATAAGAACCTCCAGAAGAAATTTGTGCGTTTAACTTTTTTCGTTTGACCGTGGCCCTTTTTGTAATTTCAGGAATCCCTTTATTGAAATGTATCCGGTATGACAGTGTATTTACCCCTGTACATTTCAATGACAGCGTATCATGAAATGTTCAAATGAGTGTTCAAACCGAACCGTATTATAGGTGCCACCTATGTTTATCTTCATAACACTAAATTTAACAGTTGAAAGAGCGTGTGCGTGCTGAGAGCAAAGCGCCCTCATCTTAATACTATTTACAGAGTGTCCGTCCGTCCGTCCGTCCGTCCGTCCGTCCGTCCGTCCGCGCGCTATCGCGTCCGCGCGGTTTGCGTTCACGCGGTGCACTATCGTGTGAGCGCATCGGAAAGCATTTCAGTGTAACCATAATACCTACCATGGTGTAACTAACAGGTGCACCTTATAGGCCTATATTTCCGGGGTCCTCCAGAATGGTTAACATAAAAATAATCAGTTTCGGTAAGGCCTATAACCGCGTTTGCTTGCACGTTTCTCCCGATTGATTTCATTACTTTAGTAACGGCCTATATATATCCACGTCAAGATACTAATGTCCTCCAAAGTGGTAGCAGGACAGGGCTTGGAGAGGCGAATGATGGGTTTACAGATTATGGGTAGGCCTACCGAACTACCGACTGAAGAAAGCATCACAGATACAAAACAAACAGAGTTGATTAAGTTGTGTCCAATTGGGTCATTAAGACGCATTTCATAGTAGTTTAAAAGGTCAGGGCAGGTATATGGGTAAGGGGGGGGGTAATTAGAAATAGAGAACCGCCCGACCCGAGAACCGCGAAATCTAGTACCCTATAATTTTGACATAAAACGGCAGATTGCCCTATGATCTTATTCAACTTTCAAAAAAAAAGATAAAAAAGGCCCAGTGATTTATAGTGCGCTACGCACAGGCACAACGCCTAGACGTTGACCCACAAGTCTCAACACTTTGAGACCATATTTCAACAAAGTCGGAGCATTTTTCATTTTCAATTTTGCTACATGTGGAGCCAAAATTAGACCTATGACGTCGCAATGTTACCTTTTTTGCGCATAACCCCATAAATGTAATCGTAGATAGGTCAAACTATACTTTTTCTGGATATACGCACATAAAAAATAATGTAAAATCTTATATTCTATTTCAATTGAGCAGCAGGCGATCAAAGTATGGGTCAAAAAGGAGGGGATTTGCCATTTGGTCTAATACCATTTGGTCTAATATCCATTTCGTCTAAATCCATTTCGTCTAAATCCATTAGGTCTATATCCACTACGTCCAATAATCATTTGGTCATTTAACCATTTGGTCCGATAACCATTTGGTCCGATAACCATTTAGTCTAATAACCAATAAGTCTAAAACCATTTAGTCTAACAACCATTTAGTCTAATACTCATTTGGTCTATAACCAATAGGTCTAATAGCCATTTGGTCTAATACCCATTTGGTCTACACACCATTTAGTCTTACAAGCATATAGTTTATTAATAAATAGACGAAATGGTATTAGACTAACTGGTTATTAGACCATACGAGTATCAGACCATACGGTTATTAGACCAAACGGTTAGTAGACCAAATGGTTATTAAAATAATATTATACCAAATGGTTATTAGACTATATGGTTAGTAGACATACCGGTTATTAGACTAAACAATATTAGACTAAATGGACATTAGACTATATGATTATTAGACTAAGTGGCAATTAGCCTTTCTGGTAATAGACCAATTGAATATAGACTAAACGAGAATTAGACGAAATGGTATTAGACCAAATGGCAATAGACCAAAAAGGATACAGGTGCGTCACACTAACAAATTTAAAAACAGCAAAAAAGTGACACGACATTAAATGGGGGTCAAAGCAAATAAATAATGAAATTTTATCTTTGCTTTTATATAAGGTTGATAAAAGAGGAATATTACCCTACTCTTCACTAATAACTTCCACATGCCCCTAATACTCAGGAGGAGGACCCATTATATTCGACCTCTCCATCAATATCTGAATAACTTCTGAGCTATATTCGTGTAACGAATTTAATTTCTTTAACAAGTTATATTGGGTACAATAGTAACCCCTTAAGGGGTGGGGTATGAACGTTTGGACAGTATTTATTGTGGGACATTAGAGCACATCAGACATATCGAATTGCATTCTGAATACGAAGAATGTCCTTCTGATATCAAATAATTTTGATATTTTGAAACTCGCAATGTAATACACATTTTATGGCAAATGATTAAAAATTGATATTTTTGATATTTAACAGTACTCGAAGTAAACTTTATAAATCTGATGATTTATTCTTAAAGTGTATGTAGGTGGGATGAAAAGCCGACGATCAATTGAAAATTTTGACCTTTCGTATTGAAGATATGGATTTTTCCCCAAAACACCAAAAAAAATAGGTCTTTTTGGGAAAAAATCCATATCTTCAATATAAAAGGTCAAAATTTTCAATTTATCGTCGGCTTTTCCTCCCAGCTACACACAATTTAAGAATATGTCATTAGATTTATAAAATTTACTTCTAGGACTGTTATATATCAAAATCTGAAAAATATCAAATTTTTATAATTTGTCATAAAATTTGTATTATATCGTGAATTTCAAAAATGAAGATTGTTTGATATCAGAAGGACATTCTTCGTATTCAGAATGCAATTCGATATGTCTGATGTGCTCTCATGTCCCACAAAAATACTATCGAAACGCTCAAAACGCTCATTCCAGATCCCTTAAAGTAGGTATGTCACAGTGGCTGCACAATAATTCTGCTACACTGTGCATGCAAGCATAACAGTGAATTGAAAAGGGCGCGCTTCAAATTTGGCCAATTTTAGAAAACATCCATGTCGATAAATGAATTTCCTCATATGCTTCATTTATCCAAATTGTTTAAATTTTTAATATATGGTGTGTGAAGCCTTTCCGAGGCTAACATCGGGTCCTCAAAAATTAAAAATTGTTTTGTTTAAGAGCTACTGCCTCTTTTTATGGACTTTTGAAGATCGCTCATACGGTTATTAGACCAAACGGTTAGTAGACCAAATGGTTATTAAAATAATATTATACCAAATGGTTATTAGACTATATGGTTAGTAGACATACCGGTTATTAGACTAAACAATATTAGACTAAATGGACATTAGACTATATGATTATTAGACTAAGTGGCAATTAGCCTTTCTGGTAATAGACCAATTGAATATAGACTAAACGAGAATTAGACGAAATGGTATTAGACCAAATGGCAATAGACCAAAAAGGATACAGGTGCGTCACACTAACAAATTTAAAAAAAAAAAAAAAGTGACACGACATTAAATGGGGGTCAAAGCAAATAAATAATGAAATTTTATCTTTGCTTTTATATAAGGTTGATAAAAGAGGAATATTACCCTACTCTTCACTAATAACTTCCACATGCCCTAATACTCAGGAGGAGGACCCATTATATTCGACCTCTCCATCAATATCTGAATAACTTCTGAGCTATATTCGTGTAACGAATTTAATTTCTTTAACAAGTTATATTGGGTACAATAGTAACCCCTTAAGGGGTGGGGTATGAACGTTTGGACAGTATTTATTGTGGGACATTAGAGCACATCAGACATATCGAATTGCATTCTGAATACGAAGAATGTCCTTCTGATATCAAATAATTTTGATATTTTGAAACTCGCAATGTAATACACATTTTATGGCAAATGATTAAAATTGATATTTTGATATTTAACAGTACTCGAAGTAAACTTTATAAATCTGATGATTTATTCTTAAAGTGTATGTAGGTGGGATGAAAAGCCGACGATCAATTGAAAATTTTGACCTTTCGTATTGAAGATATGGATTTTTTTCCAAAACACCAAAAAAAATAGGTCTTTTTTGGGAAAAAATCCATATCTTCAATATGAAAGGTCAAAATTTTCAATTTATCGTCGGCTTTTCCTCCCAGCTACACACAATTTAAGAATATGTCATTAGATTTATAAAATTTACTTCTAGGACTGTTATATATCAAAAATCTGAAAAATATCAAATTTTTATAATTTGTCATAAAATTTGTATTATATCGTGAATTTCAAAAATGAAGATTGTTTGATATCAGAAGGACATTCTTCGTATTCAGAATGCAATTCGATATGTCTGATGTGCTCTCATGTCCCACAAAAAATACTATCGAAACGCTCAAAACGCTCATTCCAGATCCCTTAAAGTAGGTATGTCACAGTGGCTGCACAATAATTCTGCTACACTGTGCATGCAAGCATAACAGTGAATTGAAAAGGGCGCGCTTCAAATTTGGCCAATTTTAGAAAACATCCATGTCGATAAATGAATTTCCTCATATGCTTCATTTATCCAAATTGTTTAAATTTTTAATATATGGTGTGTGAAGCCTTTCCGAGGCTAACATCGGGTCCTCAAAAATTAAAAATTGTTTTGTTTAAGAGCTACTGCCTCTTTTTATGGACTTTTGAAGATCGCTCATAAATCAGTAAATATAGGCCTATTGAAGTAAAGGGACTTACCACCATTTAGCTGAAATACTAATCTTCCTTAGCATGTAAATTATTTCCGTCGACAACAAATATTGCCTAAAACTAGTTGAAGCAAAACATTAATCAAAGATATTTTTAGGGAGTAATTTTCCAAACCACAATAGCTCTAAGCCATTGTGTATGTCCAAGGCCATACTATTTTTGTATAGGCCTACGCGGTACAGTAGAATAGCTGTTCCTTTTACCGATTGTCCTCCCATGTTAATCCAGATGACAAAATGTTACTTTAAAGTCTCATTGCAACTGAATTTTTATTTTTACTTTTCGGACTTGGCTTTGAGTAATGGTGACACATACCATGTTTACAGTAAAATGAAAATTATATTCCAGGCACCATCAAAATGTCAAACTTTTTTATTTTTTTGTATTGTTTTTAAATAATTAACTGCAGTTCATTTATTCAACCTCATAGCAGGATCATACTTAAAAAATTTATGACGAATGAACAGACGTTCATTAAATATTGAAAAAAAAACACCCCAAAATTACCCATGCCTAATTTGCATAATAATATCATAAATACATAATTAGCTGTAATTACCTAATTTGCATAATTAATTACTTTTTGTTTATTTTTTTTTAACAATTGCAAGAACTTTGTATACATGTTTCCAAAAAAACCCGCACCTTTATATCATGTACGGTTTTCTATTGGCATCAATTTTGCATATTAATTAGCTGAACTTAGTCATTTTTTGAGATTTAATTTGTCTGCAGATTGGCCGAAATTGCTAAAATAGTATATTTGGTTAATTTATTATAATTATTCAATGATAGATTTTTAATTTTCTATTCTGTAACGAAGTCAGGAAAGGTAAGCATTTAACATGTGATATTTAAATTAACGCTGCTTTTTCAAGCAAGCGTCCAAATAAACCTTCAAAATCTCGAAATGTGCCAATTTTGTCATTACAGCCATTTGTGGCAGCATTTCATTCCATCTACGAGCATCTTTAAATTGACACTACATCACAATGCATTGACCGATTTCAATTCTGTTTTTTGATTTTTGATGCTTTAATAAAGCTCAATAATGTAGGAACATTAAATAACGTGTTTCTGCTGCGATTATTTTTGAGGTGATATGCCTACTTAAAGCATTTACATGGAATAGTAACTCCTTTTAAGTAACCCTAGCAGGGATGTAAATAACATGTTAACTGGGTGGGCAAATGCCCACCCAGTAAATTATTTTGCCCACAAAAATTGGGCACCATATAATAATTATCATAAAACTAGTATCAACGTGCATCTCTTGAAATCAACTTGCATTTTTGAAAGTGATGTTGAATAGTGAAAGTGATGTATCCTTTCTTATCATCTGCCAATTTATGTATTCACCATGTTTACAACTTAAGAGTAGGAATAATTATCACACAGTACAAATGGTATAGGAAGCCAAAAACTAATATTATTATGAGCAATGTCCACACAAAACCTGAACGAATTCTTTTGAGCCCATAAATTTGGATATTCTTGAATAAGATATGTTTTTGATTGATAGACTTGAAACATTATTTGAATCTTAATCCCGATATACATTGCTCATTTCAAGTCTTTGAGCACGCACAAATAGGTAATAGTATTATGAAAATGATTTCCTGCAATCAATCTAAACTTGTAATAATGTTGAAAAAATAGGCCTACATGTTATTTTACACTATCATTACTTTTTACACTTTTCGACTGTGATTCTACATGGGTCTTTATTATTTTGTGCAACATTGGGGCCTATGTTATTTAATTCAATATAAGAATTGACAAAATAATATTTTAATTATTGTTGGGAAATAGGTGAAATATAATTGCCATATTCTTTGTTATATGATTTGTTTGTTCATTACTTTTTACACCTTTCGACTGTGATTCTACATCGGTCTTTATTATTTTGTGCAACATTCGGGCCTATGTTATAAGAATTGGCAAAATAAACATTTTAATTATAGTTGGAAAATATGTCAATATAATTCAGGGTTTTCCATATAATTTCCTGTAATAATGTGTAAATTTGGATAAAAAGACCCAAAATTGGGCTGAAGATAGTTTAAAGTGCAGATTAAAATGAGAAGGAAAACTGGCATCTCTGATACCAAAAATTACTGGGAAATACTTGTTAACATTGAAATTAGTAGTAATTACCTGGTCGAATACTTGTTTGGCAATATTCCTTTTATAAATTTTAGAAATATAGTTTTGTTCATGGTTTTTCCACATTTTTATAGTTTCTTATCAAATAATTTCAATAAATTTTTGAAAATGCCACTGGTCCAAAACAGACAAATTAAATTTATATTTCTTTAATCCTTGATGTGTGTCTGTGACAAGAATTTACAGAGCAAAAGTCAAACATTATTTCATTGTAATACCAAGTAAAACATTACCATTCCTATCTAACTTACTGCTTTTTCCCTACCTAGGAGTAATGCTGAGTGATAATTAGTGTAAGATTTTTACGTGAAATATAATACGATATTCAATTTTTCTTGAAAGATGCAACATGAATATGCTAATATCTATATAAGATGCATTTAGGTGCATGGAGGGTAAAGTCCGCTTTTCACATGAAACCCAACTTCCACGCAAAACCAAGTACATTTCCGAAAATCCAAACGCCTGGATGCCATTAATTATCACTGCCCACCCAGTAAATTATTTTTCCTAATATGAGGGCAAAAATAAATTAAATTGCCCACCCAGTAAATTATCCTTATTTACCTCCCTGGCCTATATGTCATTGAGAGTCAAAGATGCACACACGAAATTAATTTCTTAAAAATGATGATGAAGTAGGTATCATAGTGACCCCTTAAACTTGGAATAGTAATAGTTTCGGTATTAGGCCGCAGTTTTAATGGCATACGACGTCTGGAAATGGAATATTAAGCCGATCCTCGGTTTTCGATCCTCGTATTATAACCTTATATATAGGTGTTTATAAACCGAGGATTGGAAAACGAGGATTCGTTGCTATGCTTTTATACAACAAATAATTGCGTCCTTTGACGGTTGATAGAGAGTAAATAGTGCGCTTCTCACTCTAATAACATCCCCATGCCCCTACTACGTCCATGGGAGCACCCCGGGTACATCTCCACCAATATCTGAATAACCTATAATGTCAATGAGAGTCAAAGATGCACACACGAAATTAATTTCCTAAATATGATGAAGTAGGTATCATAGTGACCCATTAAACTTGGAATAGTAATCGTTTCGGTATTACGACGCTACTCAGTGAGTTTTAATGGCATACGACGTCCGGAAATGGAATATTAAGCCGATCCTCGGTTTTCGATCCTCGTTTTATAACCTTATATATAGGTGTTTATAAACCGAGGATTGGAAAACGAGGATTCGTTGCTATGCTTTTATACAACAAATAATTGCGTCCTTTGACGGTTGATAGAGAGTAAATAGTGCGCTTCTCACTCTAATAACACCCCATGCCAATACTACGTCCATGGGAGCACCCCCGGGCCCCCTCCACCAATATCTGAATAACCTATATGTCATTGAGAGTCAAAGATACACACACGAAATTAATTTCTTAAAAATGATGAAGTAGGTATCATAGTGACCCCTTTAACTTAAAATAGTAATCGTTTCGGTATTAGGACGCTACTCAGTGAGTTTTAATGGCATACGACGTCCGGAAATGGAATATTAAGCCGATCCTCGGTTTTCGATCCTCGTTTTATAACCTTATATATAGGTGTTTATAAACCGAGGATTGGAAAACGAGGATTCGTTGCTATGCTTTTATACAACAAATAATTGCGTCCTTTGACGGTTGATAGAGAGTAAATAGTGCGCTTCTCACTCTAATAACATCCCCATGCCCCTACTACGTCCATGGGAGCACCCCGGGGACCCATCCACAATATCTGAATAACCTATATGTCATTGAGAGTCAAAGATGCACACACGAAATTAATTTCTTAAAAATGATGAAGTAGGTATCATAGTGACCCCTTAAACTTGGAATAGTAATCGTTTCGGTATTAGGACGCTACTCAGGGCGTTTTAATGGCATACGACGTCTGGAAATGGAATATTAAACCGATCCTCGGTTTTTGATCCTCGTTTTATAACCTTATATATAGGTGTTTATAAACCGAGGATTGGAAAACGAGGATTCGTTGCTATGCTTTTATACATCAAATAATTGCGTCCTTTGACGGTTGATAGAGAGTAAATAGTGCGCTTCTCACTCTAATAACATCCCCATGCCCCTACTACGTCCATGGGAGTATCCCTGGGGACCCCACCACCAATATCTTAATAACCTATATGCCATTGAGAGTCAAAGATGCAAACACGAAATTAATTTCTTAAAAATGATGAAGTAGGTATCATAGTGACCCCTTAAACTTGGAATAGTAATCGTTTTGGTATTAGGCCGCAGTTTTAATGGCATACGACGTCTGGAAATGGAATATTAATCCGATCCTCGGTTTTCGATCCTCGTTTTATAACCTTATATATAGGTGTTTATAAACAGAGGATTGGAAAACGAGGATTCGTTGCTATGCTTTTATACATCAAATAATTGCGTCCTTTGCCGGTTGATAGAGAGTAAATAGTGCGCTTCTCACTCTAATAACATCCCCATGCCCCTACTACGTCCATGGGAGCACCCCTGGGACCCTCCACCAATATCTGAATAACATATATGTGATTGAGAGCCAAAGATGCACACACGAAATTAATATCTTAAACATGATGAAGTAGGTATCATAGTGACCCCTTAAACTTGGAATAGTAATCGTTTCGGTATTAGGGAGCTAATCAGTGAGTTTTAATGGCATACGACGTCTGGAAATGGAATATTAAGCCGATCCTCGGTTTTCGATCCTCGTTTTATAACCTTATATATAGGTGTTTATAAACCGAGGATTGGAAAACGAGGATTCGTTGCTATGCTTTTATACAACAAATAATTGCGTCCTTTGACGGTTGATAGAAAGTAAATAGTGCGCTTCTCACTCTAATAACACCCCATGCCCCAACTACGTCCATGGGAGCACCCCGGGCTCCCCTCCACCAATATCTGAATAACCTATATGTCATTGAGAGTCAAAGATACACACACGAAATTAATTTCTTAAAAATGATGAAGTAGGTATCATAGTGACCCCTTAAACCTGGAATAGTAATCGTTTCGGTATTAGGGAGCTACTCAGTGAGTTTTGATGGCTTACGACGTCCGGAAATGGAATATTTAGCCGATCCTCGGTTTTCGATCCTCGTTTTATAACCTTATATATAGGTGTTTATAAACCGAGGATTGGAAAACGAGGATTCGTTGCTATGCTTTTATACAACAAATAATTGCGTCCTTTGACGGTAGATAGAGAGTAAATAGTGGGCTTCTCACTCTAATAACATCCCCATGCCCCTACTACGTCCATGGGAGCACCCCGGGGACCCCTCCACCAATATCTGAATAACATATATGTGATTGAGAGTCAAAGATGCACACACGAAATTAATATCTTAAACATGATGAAGTAGGTATCATAGTGACCCCTAAACTTGGAATAGTAATCGTTTCGGTATTAGGGAGCTACTCAGTGAGTTTTAAAGGCATACGACGTCTGGAAATGGAATATTAAGCCGATCCTCGAGTTTTCGATCCTCGTTTTATAACCTTATATATAGGTGTTTATAAACCGAGGATTGGAAAACGAGGATTCGTTGCTATGCTTTTATACAACAAATAATTGCGTCCTTTGACGGTTGATAGAGAGTAAATAGTGCGCTTCTCACTCTAATAACACCCCATGCCCCTACTACGTCCATGGGAGCACCCCTGGCTCCCTCCACCAATATCTGAATAACCTATATGTCATTGAGAGTCAAAGATACACACACCACTTTGATCTCTTCACAATGACGACGTAGGTATCATCCGGTCCCCTGGGCCTTTGCGGTGCTGTCGTTGGGGGATTAGGCCGCCGTTTTAATGGCATACGACGTCTGGAAATGGAATATTAAGCCGATCCTCGGTCTTCGATCCTCGTTTTATAACCCTATATATAGGTGTTTATAAACCGAGGATTGGAAAACGAGGATTCGTTGCTATGCTTTTATACTACAAATAATTGCGTCCTTTGACGGTTGCTAGAGAGTAAATAGTGCGCTTCTCACTCTAATAACATCCACATGCCCCTACTACGTCCATGGGAGTATCCCTGGGGACCCCACCACCAATATCTTAATAACCTATATGCCATTGAGAGTCAAAGATGCACACACGAAATTAATTTCTTAAAAATGATGAAGTATCTATCATAGTGACCCCTTAAACTTGGAATAGTAATCGTTTTGATATTAGGCCGCAGTTTTAATGGCATACGACGTCTGGAAATGGAATATTAATCCGATCCTCGGTTTTCGATCCTCGTTTTATAACCTTATATATAGGTGTTTATAAACCGAGGATTGGAAAACGAGGATTCGTTGCTATGCTTTTATACAACAAATAATTGCGTCCTTTGACGGTTGCTAGAGAGTAAATAGTGCACTTCTCACTCTAATAACATCCCCATGTCCCTACTACGTCCCCTACGCGACGCTCTTCCGATCTAGGGACCCCACCACCAATATCTTAATAACCTATATGCCATTGAGAGTCAAAGATGCACACACGAAATTAATTTCTTAAAAATGATGAAGTAGGTATCATAGTGACCCCTTAAACTTGGAATAGTAATCGTTTTGGTATTAGGCCGCAGTTTTAATGGCATACGACGTCTGGAAATGGAATATTAATCCGATCCTCGGTCTTCGATCCTCGTTTTATAACCTTATATATAGGTGTTTATAAAACGAGGATTGGAAAACGAGGATTCGTTGCTATGCTTTTATACATCAAATAATTGCGTCCTTTGACGGTTGATAGAGAGTAAATAGTGCGCTTCTCACTCTAATAACATCCCCATGCCCCTACTACGTCCATGGGAGCACCCCGGGGACCCCTCCACCAATATCTGAATAACATATATGTGATTGAGAGCCAAAGATGCACACACGAAATTAATATCTTAAACATGATGAAGTAGGTATCATAGTGACCCCTTAAACTTAAAATAGTAATCGTTTCGGTATTAGGACGCTACTCAGTGAGTTTTAATGGCATACGACGTCCGGAAATGGAATATTTAGCCGATCCTCGAGTTTTCGATCCTCGTTTTATAACCTTATATATAGGTGTTTATAAACCGAGGATTGGAAAACGAGGATTCGTTGCTATGCTTTTATACAACAAATAATTGCGTCCTTTGACGGTAGATAGAGAGTAAATAGTGCGCTTCTCACTCTAATAACATCCCCATGCCCCTACTACGTCCATGGGAGCATCCCTGGGACCCCTCCACCAATATCTGAATAACATATATGTGATTGAGAGCCAAAGATGCACACACGAGATTAATATCTTAAACATGATGAAGTAGGTATCATAGTGACCCCTTAAACTTGGAATAGTAATCGTTTCGGTATTAGGGAGCTAATCAGTGAGTTTTAATGGCATACGACGTCTGGAAATGGAATATTAAGCCGATCCTCGAGTTTTCGATCCTCGTTTTATAACCTTATATATAGGTGTTTATAAACCGAGGATTGGAAAACGAGGATTCGTTGCTATGCTTTTATACAACAAATAATTGCGTCCTTTGACGGTTGATAGAGAGTAAATAGTGCGCTTCTCACTCTAATAACACCCCATGCCCCAACTACGTCCATGGGAGCACCCTGGCTCCCTCCACCAATATCTGAATAACCTATATGTCATTGAGAGTCAAAGATACACACACGAAATTAATTTCTTAAAAATGATGAAGTAGGTATCATAGTGACCCCTTAAACCTGGAATAGTAATCGTTTCGGTATTAGGGAGCTACTCCGTGAGTTTTAATGGCTTACGACGTCCGGAAATGGAATATTTAGCCGATCCTCGGTTTTCGATCCTCGTTTTATAACCTTATATATAGGTGTTTATAAACCGAGGATTGGAAAACGAGGATTCGTTGCTATGCTTTTATACAACAAATAATTGCGTCCTTTGACGGTTGATAGAGAGTAAATAGTGCGCTTCTCACTCTAATAACACCCCATGCCCCTACTTACGTCCATGGGAGCTCCCTGGCTCCCTCCACCAATATCTGAATAACCTATATGTCATTGAGAGTCAAAGATACACACACGAAATTAATTTCTTAAAAATGATGAAGTAGGTATCATAGTGACCCTTAAACTTAAAATAGTAATCGTTTCGGTATTAGGACGCTACTCAGTGAGTTTTAATGGCATACGACGTCCGGAAATGGAATATTTAGCCGATCCTCGAGTTTTCGATCCTCGTTTTATAACCTTATATATAGGTGTTTATAAACCGAGGATTGGAAAACGAGGATTCGTTGCTATGCTTTTATACAACAAATAATTGCGTCCTTTGACGGTAGATAGAGAGTAAATAGTGCGCTTCTCACTCTAATAACATCCCCATGCCCCTACTACGTCCATGGAGCACCCGGGACCCTCCACCAATATCTGAATAACATATATGTGATTGAGAGTCAAAGATGCACACACGAAATTAATATCTTAAACATGATGAAGTAGGTATCATAGTGACCCCTTAAACTTGGAACAGTAATCGTTTGGTATTAGGGAGCTACTTAGTGAGTTTTAATGGCATACGACGTCTGGAAATGGAATATTAAGCCGATCCTCGGTTTTCGATCCTCGTTTTATAACCTTATATATAGGTGTTTATAAACCGAGGATTGGAAAACGAGGATTCGTTGCTATGCTTTTATACAACAAATAATTGCGTCCTTTGACGGTTGCTAGAGAGTAAATAGTGCACTTCTCACTCTAATAACATCCCCATGTCCCTACTACGTCCATGGGAGTATCCTGGGGACCCCACCACCAATATCTTAATAACCTATATGCCATTGAGAGTCAAAGATGCACACACGAAATTAATTTCTTAAAAATGATGAAGTAGGTATCATAGTGACCCCTTAAACTTGGAATAGTAATCGTTTTGGTATTAGGCCGCAGTTTTAATGGCATACGACGTCTGGAAATGGAATATTAATCCGATCCTCGGTTTTCGATCCTCGTTTTATAACCTTATATATAGGTGTTTATAAAACGAGGATTGGAAAACGAGGATTCGTTGCTATGCTTTTATACATCAAATAATTGCGTCCTTTGACGGTTGATAGAGAGTAAATAGTGCGCTTCTCACTCTAATAACATCCTCATGCCCCTACTACGTCCATGGGAGCACCCCGGGGACCCCTCCACCAATATCTGAATAACATATATGTGATTGAGAGCCAAAGATGCACACACGAAATTAATATCTTAAACATGATGAAGTAGGTATCATAAGTGACCCCTTAAACTTAAAATAGTAATCGTTTCGGTATTAGGACGCTACTCAGTGAGTTTTAATGGCATACGACGTCCGGAAATGGAATATTTAGCCGATCCTCGGTTTTCGATCCTCGTTTTATAACCTTATATATAGGTGTTTATAAACCGAGGATTGGAAAACGAGGATTCGTTGCTATGCTTTTATACAACAAATAATTGCGTCCTTTGACGGTAGATAGAGAGTAAATAGTGCGCTTTTCACTCTAATAACATCCCCATGCCCCTACTACGTCCATGGGAGCACCCCGGGGACCCCTCCACCAATATCTGCATAACATATATGTGATTGAGAGCCAAAGATGCACACACGAAATTAATATCTTAAACATGATGAAGTAGGTATCATAGTGACCCCTTAAACTTGGAATAGTAATCGTTTCGGTATTAGGGAGCTAATCAGTGAGTTTTAATGGCATACGACGTCTGGAAATGGAATATTAAGCCGATCCTCGAGTTTTCGATCCTCGTTTTATAACCTTATATATAGGTGTTTATAAACCGAGGATTGGAAAACGAGGATTCGTTGCTATGCTTTTATACAACAAATAATTGCGTCCTTTGACGGTTGATAGAGAGTAAATAGTGCGCTTCTCACTCTAATAACACCCCATGCCCCAACTACGTCCATGGGAGCACCCCGGGCTCCCCTCCACCAATATCTGAATAACCTATATGTCATTGAGAGTCAAAGATACACACACGAAATTAATTTCTTAAAAATGATGAAGTAGGTATCATAGTGACCCCTTAAACCTGGAATAGTAATCGTTTCGGTATTAGGGAGCTACTCCGTGAGTTTTAATGGCTTACGACGTCCGGAAATGGAATATTTAGCCGATCCTCGGTTTTCGATCCTCGTTTTATAACCTTATATATAGGTGTTTATAAACCGAGGATTGGAAAACGAGGATTCGTTGCTATGCTTTTATACAACAAATAATTGCGTCCTTTGACGGTAGATAGAGAGTAAATAGTGTGCTTCTCACTCTAATAACATCCCCATGCCCCTACTACGTCCATGGGAGCACCCCGGGGACCCCTCCACCAATATCTGAATAACATATATGTGATTGAGAGTCAAAGATGCACACACGAAATTAATATCTTAAACATGATGAAGTAGGTATCATAGTGACGCCTTAAACTTAAAATAGTAATCGTTTCGGTATTAGGACGCTACTCAGTGAGTTTTAATGGCATACGACGTCCGGAAATGGAATATTTAGCCGATCCTCGAGTTTTCGATCCTCGTTTTATAACCTTATATATAGGTGTTTATAAACCGAGGATTGGAAAACGAGGATTCGTTGCTATGCTTTTATACAACAAATAATTGCGTCCTTTGACGGTTGCTAGAGAGTAAATAGTGCACTTCTCACTCTAATAACATCCCCATGTCCCTACTACGTCCATGGGAGTATCCCTGGGGACCCCACCACCAATATCTTAATAACCTATATGCCATTGAGAGTCAAAGATGCACACACGAAATTAATTTCTTAAAAATGATGAAGTAGGTATCATAGTGACCCCTTAAACTTGGAATAGTAATCGTTTTGGTATTAGGCCGCAGTTTTAATGGCATACGACGTCTGGAAATGGAATATTAATCCGATCCTCGGTTTTCGATCCTCGTTTTATAACCTTATATATAGTTGTTTATAAAACGAGGATTGGAAAACGAGGATTCGTTGCTATGCTTTTATACATCAAATAATTGCGTCCTTTGACGGTTGATAGAGAGTAAATAGTGCGCTTCTCACTCTAATAACATCCCCATGCCCCTACTACGTCCATGGGAGCACCCCGGGGACCCCTCCACCAATATCTGAATAACATATATGTGATTGAGAGCCAAAGATGCACACACGAAATTAATATCTTAAACATGATGAAGTAGGTATCATAGTGACCCCTTAAACTTAAAATAGTAATCGTTTCGGTATTAGGACGCTACTCAGTGAGTTTTAATGGCATACGACGTCCGGAAATGGAATATTTAGCCGATCCTCGGTTTTCGATCCTCGTTTTATAACCTTATATATAGGTGTTTATAAACCGAGGATTGGAAAACGAGGATTCGTTGCTATGCTTTTATACAACAAATAATTGCGTCCTTTGACGGTAGATAGAGAGTAAATAGTGCGCTTCTCACTCTAATAACATCCCCATGCCCCTACTACGTCCATGGGAGCACCCCGGGGACCCCTCCACCAATATCTGAATAACATATATGTGATTGAGAGCCAAAGATGCACACACGAAATTAATATCTTAAACATGATGAAGTAGGTATCATAGTGACCCCTTAAACTTGGAATAGTAATCGTTTCGGTATTAGGGAGCTAATCAGTGAGTTTTAATGGCATACGACGTCTGGAAATGGAATATTAAGCCGATCCTCGGTTTTCGATCCTCGTTTTATAACCTTATATATAGGTGTTTATAAACCGAGGATTGGAAAACGAGGATTCGTTGTTATGCTTTTATACAACAAATAATTGCGTCCTTTGACGGTTGATAGAGAGTAAATACTGCGCTTCTCACTCTAATAACACCCCATGCCCCAACTACGTCCATGGGAGCACCCCGGGCTCCCCTCCACCAATATCTGAATAACCTATATGTCATTGAGAGTCAAAGATACACACACGAAATTAATTTCTTAAAAATGATGAAGTAGGTATCATAGTGACCCCTTAAACCTGGAATAGTAATCGTTTCGGTATTAGGGAGCTACTCCGTGAGTTTTAATGGCTTACGACGTCCGGAAATGGAATATTTAGCCGATCCTCGGGTTTCGATCCTCGTTTTATAACCTTATATATAGGTGTTTATAAACCGAGGATTGGAAAACGAGGATTCGTTATATGCTTTTATACAACAAATAATTGCGTCCTTTGACGGTTGATAGAGAGTAAATAGTGCGCTTCTCACTCTAATAACACCCCATGCCCCTACTACGTCCATGGGAGCTCCCCGGGCTCCCCTCCACCAATATCTGAATAACCTATATGTCATTGAGAGTCAAAGATACACACACGAAATTAATTTCTTAAAAATGATGAAGTAGGTATCATAGTGACCCCTTAAACTTAAAATAGTAATCGTTTCGGTATTAGGACGCTACTCAGTGAGTTTTAATGGCATACGACGTCCGGAAATGGAATATTTAGCCGAGCCTCGGTTTTCGATCCTCGTTTTATAACCTTATATATAGGTGTTTATAAACCGAGGATTGGAAAACGAGGATTCGTTGCTATGCTTTTATACAACAAATAATTGCGTCCTTTGACGGTAGATAGAGAGTAAATAGTGTGCTTCTCACTCTAATAACATCCCCATGCCCCTACTACGTCCATGGGAGCACCCCGGGGACCCCTCCACCAATATCTGAATAACATATATGTGATTGAGAGTCAAAGATGCACACACGAAATTAATATCTTAAACATGATGAAGTAGGTATCATAGTGACGCCTTAAACTTAAAATAGTAATCGTTTCGGTATTAGGACGCTACTCAGTGAGTTTTAATGGCATACGACGTCCGGAAATGGAATATTTAGCCGATCCTCGAGTTTTCGATCCTCGTTTTATAACCTTATATATAGGTGTTTATAAACCGAGGATTGGAAAACGAGGATTCTATGCTATGCTTTTATACAACAAATAATTGCGTCCTTTGACGGTTGATAGAGAGTAAATAGTGCGCTTCTCACTCTAATAACACCCCATGCCCCTACTACGTCCATGGGAGCACCCCAGGGCTCCCTCCACCAATATCTGAATAACCTATATGTCATTGAGAGTCAAAGATACACACACGAAATTAATTTCTTAAAAATGATGAAGTAGGTATAATAGTGACCCCTTAAACTTGGAATAGTAATCGTTTCGGTATTAGGACGTTACTCAGGGCGTTTTAATGGCATACGACGTCTGGAAATGGAATATTAAGCCGATCCTCGGTTTTCGATCCTCGTTTTATAACCCTATATATAGGTGTTTATAAACCGAGGATTGGAAAACGAGGATTCGTTGCTATGCTTTTATACAACAAATAATTGCGTCCTTTGACGGTTGCTAGAGAGTAAATAGTGCGCTTCTCACTCTAATAACATCCACATGCCCCTACTACGTCCATGGGAGTATCCCTGGGGACCCCACCACCAATATCTTAATAACCTATATGCCATTGAGAGTCAAAGATGCACACACGAAATTAATTTCTTAAAATGATGAAGTAGGTATCATAGTGACCCTTAAACTTGGAATAGTAATCGTTTTGGTATTAGGCCGCAGTTTTAATGGCATACGACGTCTGGAAATGGAATATTAATCCGATCCTCGGTTTTCGATCCTCGTTTTATAACCTTATATAGGTGTTTATAAACCGAGGATTGGAAAACGAGGATTCGTTGCTATTTATTTTACCACAGCCTCGTTTTCCGATCCTCGGTTTATAACCTTATATATAGGTGTTTATAAACCGAGGATTAGAAAACGAGGATTCTTGTCTATGTATTTTACCACAGCCTCGTTTTCCGATCCTCGTTTTTCGATCCTCGGTTTTCAATCCTCGGTTTATAAACACCCGCGTCGTGCTTTCATTAATTAGAACACCGTGACAAAAGTGCAACTTTTTATTTTGTATCTTCATCAGGTTTAGACTACCATTTCTTTAATTCTCAACCAATTTCAACAAATAAGGTCTTAAATCAGAGCTAAAGAGTACAGGCATCGGCTGCTTGTTTTGACACATTTCTCTTTAATTAGGATATACAGGAGTGAACACAACTGGTACCTTAATTTTTTGGCTTACTGTATATGGCATTTTGTTATGAAATGGACGGGTCCATTAAGAGCTTTCTTCTTTGCGTCTCCTTATTGAAACATAAGAAGGTTTGGACTGTATTATCGGATAAATACTTCGACAAGTTGGTTTGCCACAGTTAGTTCAGCGTAATCAAGAAAACAGTGACAGTTTCAAAAACAATTTTCTCTTGCGTCAGTTTGAGAATATACTCTTTCACAGTATTCACAGTTTAATTTCATAAAAGCCAGTGTATTGTAATTTCCCCTTCGTTCACAGACAACAATGTTTAAATAGGGTGAAATCCCGCACATTGACCGAACAGTTTTTGATGATACCACCATCGCGTGGTTTTTTTCATGTATAGTATGAATCGTATAAAAGTCCATTAGTTTTACTTAACACCTGTTGCTAAAAAGTGATAAAAAATGTCTAGAGGAAATTGGGTTAATAAATGGGCTGATCGTGATGTGGTAAATCAGGTGGGTAGCATGTGCCACATATTGCCTTATTTGCCAAGCAGCTTATATATTACAGTCTGCAGTCCCGTAAGGCCATAGCCTACATAAGAGAGTCTAGAAGTTTGCCGCTAAAACACGAAAAAATGCATGTATTAAAGCTTGAACCAATTCTGTGGTAATCTAATTAGTCAAAATAGTTATGTTTTCTATGATATTAAGTTCTGTCGCAGAAGTTAAAAACATTGACAAACAGAGCTTTAACACAAAGAGGTTATCCGTGTTTTATAAGCTGAATATCCTATCAACGACTGCTACACCTTGTTTAGGACTACTTGCATGTGCAACCATGACTGTTTCAAAATAACCCACCAAAGTCATGCAGGTAACTCCGAGGTCGTGCATTGAATTGGTTTGAATGAGGAATACTACGGGAACCAGCGCCATTTGTTAGAAGTCACACATGAGTTAAGTGGATAACCTCTATTCAATTTGTTTGTCAATGCTTTCTTGGAATACTTATTTTGCAATTGTTTTTTTTTGCAATAGACCACCAAACAGATGAAGTAGGACATACAAAATGCTATAGTGTATTCAATACGACGTCACTAATGATAGAGTCATCCACCATAAGGTAACAAGCTGTAACATGGGTCAATTCGCATGATAATGCAATAAAGCAGGTAATAGGTATGAATGGTTGTGGAATCGATCTAGAGACATGTTTCTCTGTCATCTTAAGGGAAGGGGTATGAACGTCTGAACAGTATTTATTTTGGGACATTAGAGCACATCAGACATATCGAATTGCATTCTGAATACGAAGAATGTCATTCTGATATCAAATAATTGAGGTTTTTTGAAATTCGCAATTTAATACACATTTTATGGCAAATCATTAAAAATTGATATTTTTGATATTTAACAGTACTTGAAGTAAACTTTATAAATCTGATGATTTATACTTAAAGTGTATGTAGGTGGGATGAAAAGCCGACGATCAATTGAAGATTTTGACCTTTCGTATTGAAGATATGGATTTTTTCCCCCAAAACACCCAAAAAAATGAGGTCTTTTTGGGAAAAAAATCCATATCTTCAATATGAAAGGTCAAAATTTTCAATTGACCGTCGGCTTTTCCTCCCTGCTACATACACTTTTAGAATATGTCATTAGATTTATATAATTTACTTCGAGGACTGTTATATATCAAATATTTGAAAAATATCAAATTTTTATAATTTGTCATAAAATTTGTATTATATTGTGATTTTCAAAAATGAAAATTATTTGATATCAGAAAGACATGCTTCGTATTCAGAATGCAATTCGATAGGTCTGAGGTGCTCTCATGTCCCACAAAAAACCTTCGAAACGCAATAAACGCTCATTTTAGATCCCTTAAGCTATCTTAGAACTGTCCTCCAACATGGCTGCTATGTCAATATTGTTATACCGTTCTGGTTGGTTTATTGCATACAACCTATAGACATTTGATCTATAAAAGGACTATATAATAAATCCAATCGCTAGGGAACTATCGCATCTTGCCGATTAACGACAATGCAGCTGCTCGGTGCAAGAGCTAAATATCCATGCAATTGATTGGAGCTTGATCGCTATATCTGTTGGATTAACATTAAGCTCTTACCTTACGGATGCCGTACATAGTATGATAAACACTTAATGTACATTAATTTACTTATTTACATTTCTGATGGTATGAAATATCTAAAGATTAATATAATTTACAATGAAGCTCGGTATTGGTATCAGTATTGTGAAGGTCAATGATATGTACAATTTACTTCAAATATGCTTCTAAAAATATATGAACAATTTTAGTATGTAAATTGACCATTATTTAAAAAGAGTATTGTCTTAAAAGGTATAAAATGTCGGTTACCTGACAAAAACCAAATTCTTCAGTGTATTAGGAATTATTCTGAAAGAAGAATACGAATTCATATTTCTCTGTTCTCAAATTTCATTCTTGACGTAGCTTTGTTAACAATATTATCAAAAATGCTTATCGGACTATTTTGACGCAATCCTTATACGAAGAGCTTGTTTCCAAAAGGCGCTAAATCCATATTAGTGAAATAGGAGAAAATCAATGTTTTTTAAATTAAAAGCCTTATAGGTATTTATTCATTTATTTTTTGGTTTTAAATGTTAGTTCTCAGGTCAGTAACTACAAAAACACCTATTTTTGAGATCCTGATTATAATGTTTAATTGTAAGTATTCTTTTATTAAACCGCTTGAAGTGGATTTAGCGCCTTTTGGAAACAAAATATCCAATAACCGTGGATTTAGCACCTTTTGGAAACAAAATATTCAATGATATTCAAAATAATTTGCAATATTAAACAAAATACACACAAATATTTTTTTATAAATCAAACTGCACTTTATTTCAACAATGTAATGATATTTATTCACCAAAAGCTTGAAAATGTGAGAAAATTGTGCAATTTTTTTTTTCAAAAATTTTACAACGACAATTCTGTCAAATCATTCCATTTTACGCGCAAATTGTCGTCTGTGCTTGCTAGGAGTGTAGGGGTGGGTGTACAAGTTGAAATTCTAAACTTTTGTGATTTAAATTTTGATCAATAGTTGCCTTGTCAACTGGAGAATAGTCCTATGCAATTTTAGTCTTTAACGGCCTACAGAGCACAGTGATTGGTCGGTTGGATTTAGCGCCTTTTGGAAAAAAACTGAAATGGAGTTAGCGCCTTTTGGAAAAAAAGTCAAATTTATGGCCCACTCTGTAATGGGATTGAGCTCCTTTTGGAAAAAATAGTTTGATTCCATGAAACTAATGCTATAACACTATACATTGGTACCAATAACTCAATTTTTTCCAAAAGTGGATTTAGCGCCTTTTGGAACCAAGCTCCATTTTATTTAATGCGAACAATATCTACAATAATCAATAATAAGAAATTATGTTAGGTAGGCACCATGGTGATTTCTTATTTGAAAGGCGTTGCATTCGTCTCACCCAGGTATCCCACGTCCCAGGCGTACTCATGAGACAAACCACGCAATGTGCGCTGGTGGATAGATCAGGTATATTCCATCACTCCTTAAGATGCCAGAGGCGAGGCACAATGTAGGATTACCTTCACACCTTCGCCTTTGTTTGAATCTTTTGAAAATACCCAGTAGTGTCGAGCACTATTTGAGTTAAAGGTTCCGTTGACAATGATGATATATGTGCTTTACTTCAATAAGGTAGAATTCTGCATGTATTGTAATTTATAATTTAAGACATGTCATACAAATACGTTGAAGTTACATTTTTCTTCAAAAGATGGATATAACCAGAATCATATTAAGTTGGTATTAACGAATGAATCTATTTAAATCCTTACGGATTGACCTACTTTAAGGGATCAAACTTTTCAATATTTCCTTCAAATATTTTAACGAACCTGAATAAGATACATCTCTGTTAACCCAATTTCAAGTAATTCTATTTAATACCACGTGAATTGCTCGAATGAATCGCTAGATAAAAATGTCTCAGAGAAATAGCAATTGCAGAATATTTCCGTTGTTTAGTGCATAGTAATTGAATCATTAATTTGACATGTATGCTATCATTCCTATCAGTGTAGTCCTTTTTATGTTTAGCATTTAGTATTATTATTATTATTATTATTATTATTATTATTATAGTCTTTTACTCTGATTTTATGAGCCACATATATTATATCAACCATTTCTTAAAGGAGAAAAAGTGAATCCACTCGGAAATCGAACTCCAGACCTATATGGTTTGCCTTTCCTGTCTAACCACTTTAATAGGCAATATCTAATACTTATTCGGCTCCCAAATTAACTTTTCTGCTTTCTTCTATATGAGTTCTTATATGAGTTCGAAGCACTTGCAATCTTATGAGATGTTTTAATTCGAGACGCCCTCCATTTTCTTTATAATTATGCTTCTGATTAATATTATGTGATGATGGGAATATGTTGGGTGACTGTGATGTGGGTGTGGATGTGAGTTAATGTGTTTTCATGCTTGCCATCAAACGGGGACAAATTGTATTTGATTACTTGAATAAAGTTTGAAGTTTCTTTTAAGTGAACGGCTCTTTTCAGAGCCACCAAACCTTTAAATTTAGTAGATAGGCGAGGTCTGCTTGTTTTTTGTAGACAAGGGGCAGTCTTCGATGAACGGCTCTTTTCAGAGCCACCAAACCTTCAAATTTAACAGATTGTTCTGCTTGTTCTCTGTTGACAAGTGGCAGTCTTCACAGTGAATATCTCTTTTCACTTTTCAGAGCCATCATTAGGCAAGGGGCGGCCTACATGTCTAATTCTTAGGTACTTTGTCCTGAAGAAGTCAGAGCTACTCCTGACGAAAGCTTAACAGTTATAAACTTGTCCTACGGCGAGCCCGCTAAAAAACCCATCAATTGAATAAAAGTCAACTAATCTATACTGGAAGTAATATAGCTTCAATCTGCAATCGATCTCCGTGTATGCGATATGCATATGAATAGATACTCGAGTAGGCTTGAAGTGTATATTCTTTTGTAATATCGGTTGCAATATTTCGATGATCTATATTTTTCATAGGGAAATAAGCTAAGGCTTATTCGGAAATCGACCCCTAGCTTTCAAATGTAGATTGACTTGTTCGACTTCTCTGCTCGTGAATATTGCACTTCTTTTGTATACTTTGATCAAGGTGAATTCAAACCTGATTTCCTGCGGTTTACGATTATGTAACAAACTGAAATGAAAACCGAAACGGCTTTCTACAAGTTATAAGTTTCTAATAAAGGATACAGACAAAGGCATTGTTAATGATATCAGTCAAGAGCTTAGGCAGGATAATAGGAAACCACGTGATCAAAACCAAAACCAAAACTTATTACTTGAAACGACCGACTGATAGATTTGCAGTGTGTTATTATTATTATTATACCCCAAACACTTTTGAGTGTTAGGGTTAAACTAATAATCTTAGAACTTTATTGAAAGTTTAAAAGCTTTCAATGAATTTTTTCCCACAATCCCGCTTTCAATGAAGTTTTCCGATATAATTAATGGAATTGCTTTTACCTGAAATGATACTTGGTCACTCAGTGGGCGCTTTATTCTATTGCACAAATAATGATCACGTGAGTTTTGGGTTCTGAAAGAAAATGGTAAATTCTGCTGACTTAAAGGATCCTATTTTAGAAACAGCGGAAGAGGCTTACGCATCATACATAGGAACATAGAAACATTCAAACATTACAAACTAGCGCACACAGGCAGGTATGTCCGAAGTTTTTACTCTGGTATATCTGCCTATGGATGTCATGTTTCCATTTGTAATTTCATGTTTAATTGTGCTAGTGTGCGATGCGTAATTCTTCTTTCCCTTGAACTTATTTTAACCAGTATGTTTCGAAATCCACTGTCAATTTGACTGCGATGCTTCTTTCCATCGACTTCAGCATCGCGCGATAAAATTTAAATACACTCCATGTAAATGTAACATTATTGCCCCTGAAAGCCAATCAGAAGCGTACACAGCTGCGAAGCGAATAAGTTAAACAAAATTCAACTCTCGACGATATCCAGAAATCCATCGCGCGATGAGGATTTTCCTCGCGTAAGTCGTAAAATCTGGCTCTTATGTCATCGCAGCCGCTCCGCCATTGTCAATATCAACCCCCCAAAAAAAGACAAAGAAAAAAAAAAACAAGCCCAAAGCAAAGACGCTCCTTAGAATAATTTCAAGATGAAGTATATATTTATAGTTTTCGATTTTCTCGCTGACTCTCAGATTTCCAGACCTGACTTTTAATGCAATTTGCTGACATAAGCTTTGTAAATTGCTATAAGCTACTTAAACACGTTCACCATCAGCAAACCTTTGGTCAACATACATGCACTAATATCATCTGTCAGCTGTATTTGAGTCGGAAAATATTAGAATCTTTACGATAAAAATATTGGCCATCCCATCCTTTATTGGATAGGCAAAAGACAAAATCCTATCTTCTATTCTCATTCATATTCAGTTCAAGTATAATACTTATAAGAAAAGCTGCTTTTTGCAGAAAAATAAAGTTACTTTTGTGAGGACATCCCCGTTGATGAACGAAACCGTCACGAACATCTAAGCCGCCGAACCGCGTTCTTAGTTCGCCCATGTCTATTTACGCGAACGCATTATCGCGCGATCATTGAGGATCACCAAGCTGTCTTATGACTATCAACTATACACCCGAAAACCAATCGAATTATGTGAATTTTTTACAAGCCACCCTACTGAATAAGAATGTCGGATACATGAAAAAACGAGTCCTCAGTGTCTTGTAATAACAGCCTAAAAAAGGAGTTATTTAGAGAAAACAATATGAATTCGTTATTCCTTCTTTCCAAACAAAATCATTCCTGACGTACATTTAAGGCGTGAGTTGACGCATTTTTAATCACACATTAGGTGCCATGGCCGTCGGGTTATTTTGACGCAATCTGTGCATGCATAATAGCAATATCTTTAATAGCAATCATAAAAAAATATACTAGCTACGTATATTGCTCTCTGATCTCAAAGGAACCTTAGCAGTACATTCGTCTCATGTCCCAATATAATTGCATTGTGTTTTGATTCTGATTCATGTAATAACACATAATATTATATTAAGGGATTATTATAGGCTAATTAATAAAAAGAGTCGTATAAAAATAGTTTGAGATGAATATAATAAGACATTTTAACAGAATTTAAACAGTGACTCTCAAAACGCAATATCTTGAACTTCTTTGGATACATATGATAATATGAAATCCTTTGTACTTTGTTGGCTTGTTAGAAGAATCGCATTTGGTTGGCTTAATATTACCTTTAAAGGTTAGGATAACATGTACAAAAAAATCACGTATCCTCGGAAAGGTAAATAAAGGAAAAATGACCATAAAACGAATTAAAGAACTGACTAAAAACCTCTGTGCAATTAGAAGAATCTTAGTATGACCAAAACACGACGTGTGTTATTTCATCTGAAATATAACAATCAATATAATCAAAATTAAATCAAAATTTGTCATCGAGTACCATAATTACTTTTTATCTCCTTGTAATCATAACAATAATGTCTCCAACATATTAATAGGGTCACACTACTTTTTAAGGCCCGGTCACACTATGACGGACGATAACCAACGAAAGGTGACAAACGTGAAAATCACAAAATGTTGACGGCAAAGCGACGGCAAAAAGAGGAAAAATAAGATTCGCCGACGAGTGGGAACGACCTTCAGCGACAACACGACGGCAAGGGACGAAAGGCTGCGACAGGAAACGGAGACTAGCGACCAAAACCGGACGTTGTCTGGGCGGCGAGTGACGATGTCTCGACGGAGCCCGACAACAAGCAACGAGGTCAGACGGCTGGCAGCGGATTTGCTTGCGGCAAGGAACGGCAGCTGACAGCGGCCGACATCAAAGCCTGTGTGTGTGCGGGTCGTATAGTGCATTTAAGCGTTCCCACTCTTCACAGCGTTCTGGTTATCCACTCAATATCAATAATAACCAAAAATAATTATTAGCATCAATATCAACAATAATCAAAAATATTAAAATCAATATCAATAATAATCCAAACTATTAATATCTATATCAATAATAATCAAAAAAATAACATCAATATCAATAATAATCAAAAATATTACACATATCAATAATAACAAAAAAATAATATAAATATCAATAATAATCAAAAATAGTAAAATCAATAGCAATAATAATCTAAACTATTAATATCTATATCAATAATAATCAAAAATATTAACATCAATAATGATCAAAAATATTATCATCAATATCAAAAATAATAAAATATCAATATCATAATAATCAAAAAAATTAATATAAATATCAATAATAATCAAAATATTAAAATCAATATCATTAAAAATCCAAACTGTTATATCAATATCAATAATAATCAAAAATATTAACATCAACATATCAATAATGATCAAAAATATTATCATCAATATCAAAAATAATAAAATATCAATATCATAATAATCAAAATATCAATATCAATAATAATCAAAAATATTAACATCAATATCAATAACAATAAAAATATTAATATTTTTATTATTATTGATATTTCTTTATATGAAACTCAAAATTGCATCGTGCCGGACAGTCTATTGAAATGGAACTGACGTC